>NC_139952.1:35263774-35272213 GCF_963454915.1 Gymnoscopelus microlampas
GTAAAAACATATATATTCAAAGATTTGCACACATTTTCACGATTTCTTTTTACAAGTGATGCGCTATGAGCTTGTATATCTGCTATTTTTGAATAGCCAAAGTATAAAATAATGGTTAAAGTGGTTAAAATCTAAAATGACACACGGTTTAAATGGGTTAAAATAAGTTCCAGATTTCAGCTTTAAATGAACACTGAGGGTTTTGACTGGGTATGTACAGGGAGATGCTGATGCTGCTGTGCGTGCATGTGTGTGTGCGTGCGTGCGTGCGTGTGTGCGTGCGTGTTTGTGTGCATGTGTGCATGCGTGCGTGTGAGGAGTGTCTGTCTCAGAGTGTACAAGATGTTCCTGCTGGTCGTATTGCTTTTGGCACACAGGGCGGTGGCAGGTACTGTACAAGCTCTCATATACAAAAACACATACAGGCACTGGTGTCATGATGTGTGCACGAGAATACATGCACTAACCCAGTGAAATGACACCAATAGAACGTCAACTTCAAGCTGTATCACATGGAGGGCATGGGTATATTTTCTTAATAGCAAAAATAGACCATCTGCAAGCTCACAATGTGTTACAATGCAATGCGTTGTGAGCTCGTACATCAGCTTTTTCTTCTTTTTCCCCCCATAAAAAATAGTATTTTATTAATTTATTTCTTTTTTATGATCTATTAAAAATGATTAGTTCGATTACTTCTTGCACCCCTATATTTAAATTAGTAAGATGACCGAAAAAAGGGAAAGTTCAGGTGAAAAACAAAGAGACAGGCCCTCATTTATCAACGTGGTGCAGCCCGAATAATGAGCGTACGGCGTAATCACCGCAATTTACGGCATTTATCAATATATCCTGACGTGGGCTTTATCCTACGGTACGCTGAGATCTCACGTCTGGTCGAGACCAGTTGTTGACGTTGGCTGCACCCGTTTATTCCATTCTAGACCTGCGGAGCACCATTGTCTGACTGTCTGACAAGCATCTGGACACATAATCCACTCCTAAATGTGTATCTACACTAATAAATAATGGCTGTGAAAATATATCATTTTATAAAGTAATTTAAACAAACTGCTTTAACAGTCATTCAGATAAGATTGTAGATCTGTCTGTATTGAAAATAGCAGATCTACAAGCTCACAAGCCAGCGTTGCATCGCGACGCGTTGTGAGCTTGTAGATCTGCTATTTTCAAAAATATACGAGCGCTTTTGCGCCGGGAGTCCCGGCCACGTTTTCATGGACAGTGAGGTCTACAAACTTACAGTAGCTTGTCCTATGTTATGGAGTTATGTCATAGAGAGTTATGTAGGCTACACAACCTGGCTGGGTTAAGGATATAAACCCGGCGCTCCAATATTAACGTGGCGGCACGGAATCACTGCATTCCGCCCGAGTCTCATGTACCGCTACGCTACGGACACGGACATGAAAGACAAAGTTGGGCGGGCGCGTGTGTGTATGTGTGTGTGTGTGTGTGTGTGTGTGTGTGTGTGTGTGTGTGTGTGTGTGTGTGTGTGTGTGTGTGTGTGTGTGAGAGAGAGAGCAAGAGAGAGCGAGAGAGAGCGAGAGAGAGAGGCGTGTGCGTGTGCGGCGAGGCCAGGGGGGGGGGGGGGGGGGGCGGGACGACGCGACTGTTTCTTATTGGCTTTTCATGTCTTTGGTCGTATTCTGGTTCGTCTTCATGTCGTAAAATCGGGGCGTTGGTGAGAATATTTAAGGGCGTGTTATTTAAATGACGCTCGTTTCAGCCGTGACATTTATCAACGCTGGGACCAAGTGTAAGCTCGGATCAGCTGTGTAGGATGCGTTGATAAATGTGACTTCGACGTTGGTGTACGGCCGAATATATGGAAAAATATACGCCGGTTTATACGCTGCGTTGATAAATGAGGGCCACTGTGTGTATACAGTGTGTGCAGAGGGAGAACCAATGGACTACAGTACACAGTACAAACTCACTTTCAATCCCTGATAAACTCTCTGTTCTCAGCACATAAGCCAAACTGCACACTTTGGGTGCTCATATTCCCCAACGGGTATGGTCTAGTATAACTAACACAAACACATCCGCAGTGTTTGGAGGTGGTCCCCCTACTATTCCACTGAAAAGGTTCGACCATGGTGTCGTGAAGGACACCTACTGGTTGGCAAGTAGTATTGCCTGGAGAACAATAGATAGATAGATAGATAGACCTTTATTGATCCCGCGGGGTGAATTCAGTCGCCAATATCTCCCCACCCCCCTGACCAAGTGGGGATTGCGGTACAAATTTTACTTCTCACACTGGAGGCCCGGGATTGATTCCCAGGCCAGACGTTAAAGTTATGGATCGCACTCTCTGCATTACAAATGGATAAATTAACAAGGATTTTACTGTGTACACACAGAGGGAATGTATATATCCATGTACGGCACAAAGACAAACACAGACATGTCTTTCTCTCTCCCCCTCCTTCTCTGTCTCACTCACTCTCCATCACACATATTTCAACACACTCACTTTTATGAGGTTTAAATAAAAAATAAAATGTTATGAAAAATAGCTATTCCTACCTATAAACACACGCTCCATCCATCATGGTTACAGAAAGCACCAAGAGGTTCAGAACACCTTATAATATAGGTAGCATGATCATGAGCAATTGTGATATCTGACCTTTGATTACAGAAATAGTCAAACTTATAATTGCCTTACAACTGCTGACATAAGAAAGACACCATAAGGGTAATTTGTGTCTAGTTTACATGCTACTACTACTACTACCGCAACTACCGTACTAGCTTTGTACTGAGAGCAGCTGTAAAGCTAACTGGTTGTGAGGCCGGGATAGATGTGGAACACAGTCTTCCTTTGTGAAGTACAGTATAGCTTGGAGATTGTAAAACATTAATAAGTCTGGTAACCTCAGTCAACTGCAAATGCTCACAGAGTACAGAATACTACTGCATTCTCCTCTCTCTCTCACACACCCACCCACCCACCCACCCACCCACACACACACACACACACACACACACACACACACACACACACACACACACACACACACACACACACACACACACACACACACACACACACACACACACACACACACACACACACACACGTCACGCAAGTACAAAACCTGCACACAAAATACAAGTTTTGATATTCAGACTAATTAACAAGTGCACAATTCAAGGTTAAAGATTAAAGGTTTAAACACACACATGCATATAACACATGTATAACACACACATACAGTACACACACAAGCTTATACAGATACCCACTACACACACGTAGGCTATGCTCACATACCTTTCATATACTGTACCATACATTACCTGAACACACTAATTCTTGCATGCATACAATACACACCCTCTCCCTCTCCCTCTCTCTCTCTCTTTGTCACTCTCTTAATAGTGACACATACCCTGTCATGACCTACATCCTCTCTTCTATAAAGTAGGCTTTTATAGTCTTGTCATCTCCTCACTACTGCCAAACCCCTCCCCCATCATCACAAACCCACCAGACAGACACTCGACTGCATTCACACTACATGTGTGTATCTGACATCATCATCTGCAATAAGCTATGATGTCATTTATGTGTGATGTATAGAGCCTTGTACAGCACACAACACGATGCGCCGAGAGCTTGTAGTTCTGCTATTTTCCCTGTTGATGTACAACAAGGTGGATAAATGTTGCCAACTGAGGAAGTTAAGTGTATTCTACTGTGAATGGAAGTCCCTCTGTATGTGAGCATCAGCGACTCGGTTGCAAACAATATGAGAACAAGGTTGCAGCAAAGCATGTACAAAGTACATCAATTTGTGTAATGAGAGCCCTAAAACTGTAAACAAGACTCATATCCATTTGTTCAAGGGAGAACGCCTGGGCACTAAACCGCTTTTATATAATTTTCTTGCAATTATCAAGTTTCTATAGCAGCATTTGCTCTCCTCACTAAAAGGGGGGAAAGCTATTAGCCTACTAGCAGTCTCTCATTACTCCAACAGGGAAAGCCCGGCATCTCCAGAGAGCAGAGCAACCTACATTTCTCCTCCATCTTCTGTTACCCACAGTAAGAGTACAAATTAAAAAAAGCAAGGGGACACATTTGAACTGACAAAAAGCCTGCAGGCAGTGGGGTAGTAATATGGCACTCCCTGATTTAGGAAGTTAGGAACTAATAGAATATCGCTGTTGTCGGGCAGAAACCTCCTACCTCCATATTCTAACTTTTTGTGTTTTTTCGTAAAAGAATTCCCTACTTGATCATACTACAGCGTCACACGAAAGCATCAAAAGTAGCAGATCCGCAAGCTCGAAACGTGGCTCGAAACGACACGTTTTGATCTTGTGGATCTGCCACTTTTGATACTTTTGAATTTGAATCCTGAAATGTAACAGTTTTGGTAACAGTATGAGGTTTCCACCCGACAGAGACGATATTCGGAAGGGAAGAAAAAGGGATTCCACCCTGCTGAAGTGACCTTCAGAATGACAGTGAATGTTATCCCACAGCTCCTAGGGGCTCTGCTCAGTACAGCTGACCCTGGATTCTGACCTCCCTTTGAGGAGGGAGGAACGCAAGGATGAAATGTCTCCTTGTGGATCTAGTGAGTATCTTTCAGAAATGCTTTAAGTGCTCTTTTCTCTTACCGGGAATGACATTTACATGTAATTTAACCACATGAACCCTATAGTGTCCATATTGTGGGCGTGGCATAATAGGCAAACTTTCTGCGATAAAAGGTGTGTCTAGTGTTCTAGTGAGAGATCTCCGCAGTTTTTTTAGACAGGTCCTCCAATGCTTTGTTTTATAACTGCGAGAGAGCACATACTACTGCAGTGGTTCTCAACCTGTGGTTGGGACCCCCAGGGGGGTCCCCACATGATTTTTGGGGGGATGTGTGCAATGTGTGTTATAAATGTGTTGTACGCAACTGACAGTGAAGTGACAATTTAAGGACTTTTAAGACCTTTTTAATACCTAAAAACAATTAAGAAAAGAGACCATTACTGCATCAAAAGTAATCAACATAGTTTGTTCATTACTTTCGATGCAGTAATGGTCTTTTTACTATAACAACTGGTCAAACATTGTCCAAATTGTCAAACAGGAGGCGTTGTGAGCTTGTAAATCAGCTATTTTCACAATATTTATCTGCGGAACCGAGTCAAACAAAATGCAATCTGGGAACCCATCGACAAAAAAATGTTTTTGCTGCGGAGCTCTGAATCTGTCTTGAGAGATTAAACCAAATGTAATGCCTCAACTCCAACAATTTCAAGTGCTTATCAGGGTGGGGGTCCCCAGTTCAGTTGAAATATGATTATTTTGGGGGATCACGGCCTGAAAAGGTTGAGAACCACTGGTATACTGTAATGTACTGTACTCATAGTACAGGTATACTGTACTGTACGCATAGTGATAATACTTCACGCTGAATTGGTGAATTATGCTGGTGAGTAACACTGATAATACCAAGAACCAAAAAAAACATGTGCTCCTCTCCCATCTCAGTGACATGTATTGACTGGTGGCGTTTCAGCAGACAGGGCTATTTTTAGGCCATGGATCTTCGATAAGAGCCAGGAGAAAGTCCTCTACTGAAATATCAGGAGCCGATAAATGTCACGTCTAATGAGAGAATCTAAAGAATCTAGACTATAGAGCACTGAAGTCTGATGTAATTTACGCATCCTACCTGGGTCACGTTTCACCCCCCCCCCCCTCGCCCCATTCTGAATTCCCATAGACGTGTTTAATATCGTGGCATGAACTGTATTTAAAAAAAAAAAAATGATCCCGGCGGTTTGACTCATATGGATATGAAGCATCACCTGACGGTGGGAAAACTCTAACGTTACCGCCGCCAAATTATTAACAACTTCAACATTTTATGGACCACAATTCTTATGTGAGACGATTCTAAGATGACCCAATGTTATTCTCCATAGAGAAATTACTTCCGTGACCCAGGGGATGAGCCAGTGACGTCTGCATTGTTTTGTCTACATTTGCCACCTGCTGTCACGCAGGCTATCCTGTCACATGGTAGAGCGTATGAAAAACATACCCAAAGTGACAAAACTGACACTCTGGGACTTCTAGGTTGCGGTCAGTGATGGAAGAAGTACTCAGATCAATACCCTATTGTAGAAGTAGTCTGTTAAAAGTACAAGTTCGGTATTCAAAATTTTACTTGAATAAAAGTACAAAAGTATTGGCAGTACCCATTATGCAGAAGGTCCCATTTCACAAGTTTTCGAATGTATAAAATGTGTAAAAATCTTTTGAAAATAGCAGATCTACAAGCTCACAACGGGAGCATGTAGATTGGCTATTTTCAAATTGCCGAAGTAGGCTATATGTGGTAGGTCTGAAGTGGTTTTGTAATAATAATCAAAATCTACAAAGTATAACTAACTAAACTAGTAACTAAGTACAATATTTGCTTTTGAGATGTCGTGGAGTAGAAGTAAAATGACTGAAAATTGGAAATACTCCAGTTACGTAAAAAGAGTAAATGTACTTAGTTACTTTCCACCACTGGTTGCGGTCTACTAATCAGAAGCATCATCAGCTGGGCGTCTCTTACCTGCCACGCGTACCACGGCCCTCTCCGCCGGGTCCAGCACATGAGCACGTGAGTCCTGGCTCTTCCTCTTCCTGCGCTCGTGCCGGGACAGGTTCCACGGCAACGTGTCTCCGGTCTGCCCCTGGGGGCCCGAGGGGCACGGGGACAGCGACCCCCCGGAGCGCTCGCTACGGAAGGAGCGCTCGCTGATGCAGGAGCGCTCGCTCAGTGTGTCCTCATCCGACGACTCCATGGCGGTACCACAGGGCTGGAGGATGGAGAGAGAGAGGAGAGGAAAATGAGAGGATGGAGGGGGGGCCGGGGTTAAAGGAGAGAAGATGAGAGAGGAATATAGTAGAATGGGGGAAGGGATAGAAACAAGGTCAGGACACAAAAAAGAAGAGAGAGGAAAGACAGAAGGCATAAAGGGATAGGCAGAGAGAGGGAGAATAAAGTAGGCCCATAAGAGAAGGTGAAAACTGTATAATTTATCACTGCATTATGAAGGCAATCGACCGGGGGTGATCAATAATGAAGCAAGTCCCTCAGGTCATTACAGAGCTTTAACACCAGCACTGACAGGAAAGAAAACACATTCAGCGAGCACACATCTGGATAACAAAACATTCAGCGAGCAAACATCTGGATAACAGTTATGACATTAAGAAGACAACATCACACACATGACACACAGCTTGATTATAACACTGGAGGTAAATATTGTACATTTTTACATTAGGTCCGCCCACTAATAGATAGCAGTTATGATGGACACAGTTTTTGGTCTGTTTGGATGGATGGATGGATGGATGGATGGATGGATGGATGATGGACTGAATAATGCTGACATGCTGTCAGCGTTGGCTGATTCATGGAAGCTGTGAGGCAGAAATAAGATTTGCAGAGAGATAGAGAACAAGGAAGAGAAAGAGAGAGTGCGAGAGAGAGAAAAAGAGGGAGAGAGAGGGAGAGAGAGAGAGAGAGAGAGAGAGAGAGAGAGAGAGAGAGAGAAAGAGAGAGAGAGAGAGAGAGAGAGGGAGAGAGCGTGAGAGAGAGAGAAAGCGAGCCAAACATAGACTGATCAAACTAAAGCTTTGGCTGATCTGTGTGTGTATTTGTAATCGAGGCAGCTCTGGGTCAATAGACAGGATAGATTCCATGCCAGAGAGGGAAACAATGTCTCTTTCTCTGTCTTTCTCGCTACCACACTCTTGTGTCTCACCATTTTTAATTAAATTAAGTATGTTCTCAATTGTAAATGGTCTGCATTTCAATAGCACCTCTATCCAAAGTGCTTTACAATGTGCATTACATACACCCTTCTTGTTGATGAATTGAGCAATAGACTCCCGGGCCTTTTTATGTTATCCTTTAAGCGGAGCTTTTTTGACAGTGCTGCCGTACTATTAACAAACATAAAGTATTCAATCAATCAATCAAAAATCACTCACACACACATTCACACAACTACTGTAGTGTGGAGGCAACCCTGCAAGGCCCCACCCTGCTCACCGTTTCAGTGTCTTTCAGTGCCCTTTGCTGCGTGTCACCCCCCCATCTCTCTCTCCCCATCTCCTATCAGGCTAGTGAGCCTACTGTCCTATCAATAATAAAGGCATAAAAAGCCCCCCAAAAAAGATTTAAAAACAAAAAACAATACTGGAAGAAGTGTTGTACTGTTCTCATATCTGTCCTGTGTCACAATAAGATACAAGCATATGCCAGTGGAAGTATTGGAATATACAGTGGTGGAAAGTAACTAAGTACATTTACTTAAGTACACTTTGGGGAATTTTTACTTTACTGGAGTATTTCCCATTTTCAGTACTTTTACTTGTACTCCACTACATCTCAG
>NC_139952.1:35272413-35554913 GCF_963454915.1 Gymnoscopelus microlampas
TTGCTGACAGTGAGTTAGTTCGAGTGTAACTGGGTTTTTTTATAAATAGAGCCCGGAAATGGACGCTTCAAAGGCTGACTGTGGCTTTATACCTCTCTGTGGTGCAGCAGCGAAAAAGAAAAGAAAATGCATTTTTCAATGTGGAAAGAAACCAACACTGACAAATCTGGAGGAGTGTGAGAACCAGTTAGAGTTAGCTCACTTCCTGCCTGCTGTCTGTCAACCCCCCCCTTACCACCCACCCCGCCAAAGCTGTTTCGAATCACACTGTTTTAACCCATTAAGACCTGGAACTGTGTCATTTTTAGATTTGAGCTAAAAAGCATTATTTTACACTTTGGGCTATTCAAAAATAGCAGATATACAAGCTCATAGCGCGGCACCGAGTGCCGCGCTACGAGCTTGTAGATCTGCTATTTTTGAAAATTCGTGAAAATGTGTGCAAATCTTTGAATATATATATTTTTAAAGCGAACATTTTTAACTCAAATCTTTGCTTCTGGGGGTCCCTGGAACAAAATATTTTGATGGGGGTCCAAGACATGAAAAAGATTGAGCACCACTGACATAGAAACATACGTTTTTGAGAATACTGTTGAGATTTAGGAGACACGTAGAATCGGCTTCAGGTCTCAATGGGTTAATCCACAGACAAATAAATATGCATGCACTCACGTTCACATAAGAAGGATATGACAAACATACTGTGCCTGTGTAATATAGGCACAGATATGGTTTGGTTTTACACACACACACACACACACACGCACACAGATGTTGGTCCATGTCTCTGGCAGTGACAGAGTGCAGTAGTTCCATGATCACGCCATGTGGAGATGCTGAGCGCTTCACTGGCCAGAAGCAGCTCTCTGGGTTAGCAGCACTGACACAGTATTCTCTCACTGGCTGTGTGGGTGTGTTACTACTTGAAAAAGTGTACCGTGTGCCTTAGCGCAGTGGTTCTCAAACTTTTTCATGTCAAGGACCCCCAAATTGACACTTATTAGCCCGCGGACCCCCATTTGAAAAGATATGCCAGGGACCCCCATAGAGAAGATTTTTACGGCTCTAGCAGTGATTCTCAATCATTGTAATTTAAGGACCCCCAGTTTTACATGCATTAGGCTACGGACCCCCATTTAATGGCATTTCTATCTCTGGGACCCCAATTCATATTGTAAAATCAATGTTAATTTAACTCTGAGAGTGTACAAATGGAACCAAATGGACCCGTTAGGGTCCATTTGGTTCCATTTGTACACTCTCAGAGTTACAGTCCCATAAGGGTCCATTTGGTTCCTATAAATCATTTAGCCGGGGACCCCCTGGTATCCCCTCAAGTACCCCTGGGGGTCCCCGGACCCCACTTTGAGAACCAATGCCTTAGCGTCCACGCCTGCATCTATGATTGAGTGAGTGTGTTTCAGATGAGACAAAAAGAGACAAGTCAGAATTCTAACCCTACAGTAGCTAGAAATAGATACAAAGAACCAGCTGAGAGACAGAACAGAGGGGAAAAGAGAGAAAGACTGAAGTCTGGTTTATACTTTGTCGTATGACACCGTTTCACAACATACAGTAGCATGAATTAGTGTATGACAGGTAGAAAAATACAGAGAGAGACATATGGAAAAACAAACAGACAGACAGACTGGACAGGACTTGAATCGGGACAAGCTAGGATCCCTGATGATTTGCACTTTTTAAGCACACTTTAATATTCTGTAATGCTAACTTAAAAAAAGAAAGAAAGAAAAATTGCACTTAAACACTATACACACATACTGTGCTTCTATCTGCTTTGTTTTAATGTTACTTGTTTTTATTCTCTAGATGTTTGCTGATGTCTTTTCATTTTGAACTGAAAGTGGCTGAACAGCCATTTTATGCAAGTACACAGGGAATATGACATAATAATATGAATAATAAAATGATTCTGAATCTGAATCTGAGAAGCGGACAGATGCAGCGTAACTGCAGTAACTTCCAGTTTATGGCTTTGTC
This sequence comes from Gymnoscopelus microlampas, assembly GCF_963454915.1. Classification (NCBI taxonomy): domain Eukaryota; kingdom Metazoa; phylum Chordata; class Actinopteri; order Myctophiformes; family Myctophidae; genus Gymnoscopelus; species Gymnoscopelus microlampas. The sequence goes on from NC_139952.1 coordinate 35,274,418, forward strand.
CGTGTCATTACACAACACAACATTCCAGAACACTCTGGACCATTTACAGCTGCATTTGAAAGCTCTATACATGCTCACCAACCAGACAGACAGACAGACAGACAGACAGACAGACACACAGACAGAGATAGAGAGAGAGACAGAGACAGGGAGCAGGAGCGCGAGACAGACGGAAGGACCGACAGAGAGGTCAGACGGACAGAAAAACACAGAGAAAAAGAGAGAGAGGGCAGTACTGAGTTACTTAAGCAGAAAAGCATATGACTTGCACATATGACTTACACAGACCGAGACAAGACGAGTCACTGACTGTCTTATTCCATGAACTCAGATATCACCTCATCAATAAACACACTCTGCATGACCTATGAACCTATCCCCTTCCTCTACACTGACCACATGATGAGTGTTCTTTTAAAGCTGCAATCCAGAACTTATTTTAATGAATAACACATTATTTTTTTAACCAATCTGTATTGTAGAGTATGTTTCTGCAGTGGTTGGAGGGGCATGGTCTCTCTACTCTTCCATTCAGAAATATAGACTGACTCTGGTGTTGGGTAGGACACCAACTTGACAAGGAATATTGCCTGAAGCTCATAAGTGCAATATGTCCCTTGGACAAGCAGGAATTCCCTCTTGAAAGAGCAGGAGAAGTTGAATCCCGGGTTCTGAGTGTAAAAATGGAAAAGGACAATTTTACATTCTCAGAGTTGGAGGGAGGGTGGGGAGACCTTTGTGAATCCTGTGGTGGTAACTCAGTTCCAGCTTCACCAAGCTGATGGCTGCTCATATAATCATGAAGTGCGCTCGTTTTGCTCAGCCTCAGAGACATAGACATGGGCGGGCCGGGAGTCAAACCGGTGACCTTCTGATTACCAGCTCCACCCACTGAGCTACGGCAGCTCCATGGTAGTTAAATTGACACTGAGTATTTTACAGTGTACTACTCTCACCTCATCATGTTTGTTTACCTACCTTGTGATGCACATAAAGGAATATTAGTTGCATCTATTGTCGGATGCTTGTGGCTTTTGACTCCCGTACTCCTTACTGTTGAGTGCTGGTAATGTTAGTGATCTAGGAACTCAAGCTCATTCCATTGTTGCGCTCGATTTCTCGCTGAATAGGACCTTCAGCTAAATGTAACTCAATGCGCAAGAATAAGAGTGCAGCCATTGTAGCTGTTTGTATGTTAACGATTTGGTCATTTAAGCTTATTCTACTGTTCCTACGCTGTCTGGCTTATTGTAGGTCACTCTGGGGAAGTGAAGTGTGATGTGTTATGAGGATGAACATGTGTGGGCAGATGTGGACAGTGTACAGCTTTAACCATTTTCAACCTGGCGTCTCTATTTTGGGGCATGTCATTGTACAGTAGTAGGAGAGTGAAAATAGTGAAAATAGCAGATCTACAAGCTCACAGCGTGTTGCAATGTGACACATTGTGAGCTTGTAGTTCTGCTATTTTTGCTAGTTTAAAATGCAGGCCTTCAGCCATGATGACTAACACCAACACACTGACTGAATCAATGGCTTGACTCAACTCATAATCACGTGCGTGGCGCTGCGCTCACACAAATGCATGTACATGCACGCACACGCACGCACACGCACACACACACACACACACACACACACACACACACACACACACACACACACACACACACACACACACACACACACACACACACACACACACACACACACACACACACACACACAGTGAATGGATGGCAGCCAAAATTCTCTAGCCTACTACTCAGCATCATTGGACTAAGAAGGAGAAATAACAGACCAGAGAGAGAGTTGAGAATGAGAAAGGCAGTGTGTGTGTGGGGGGGGGGGGGGGGGGCAATGCAAGAGGAAGAGAAAGAGAGAGAGAGAGAGATGAGGGGAGAAAGAGCCCAGAGTGGGATCTATGACAGTGCTTTTACTAGAATAATGTTCTCATGTGTCATTAAATGGCCATCTCTCAACATGCTCTGATCAATATTTACTCTACTCTACGTTGTCACTATTAGCCTGAACACAAGACAGGAAATAGGAAACGCTTATCTCTTTCTCTCTCCCCTCCCTTTCTCACAATCTCTCCTTGCCTCCATCTCTCTCTCTCCTTTCCTCCCCACACATCTGTGTACCAATTAGATCATACAATACTGTTGGAAGTGCCACAGTTTGTCCGTCTTTCTTTCTCTTCTCCTCCTTGTCTGTATATGTCTGTCCGTCTGTCTGCCTGCCTGCCTGTCTGTCTGTCTGCATCTCTCTCTCGTTTATGTTGCAGAGTTGTTAGAAAAGCTTATTTCTCTCCACCGTGCTCTCATTCATTCCTGCAGGAGTCATGAAAAGATGTAGAAGCGTCTCTCTCTCTCTATCATTCTCTCCCTCTATCATTCTCTCCCTCTATCATTCTCTCTCTCTCTCTGTCTCTCTCTCTAGTACGAAGATGCTCTATGCATACCAAAGAGCTGTGGGAATAGCAAACTAATTCAGAGCCTGCTGGCTAGACAGACGGACACACACACACACACACACACACACACACACACACACACACACACACACACACACACACACACACACACACACACACACACACACACACACACACACACACACACACACACACACACACACACACACACACACACACACACAGTAAGACACAGAGTGCAGGTGGCAGTTAATTAGACTGACAGCCTTCTCACATGAGATATGATTTCAATGACATGAAAGGAACAGGTACGTCATTGCTGTCTATATAACAATTCTCAAGGTACCATTTCTATATATAGACATCTAAGGCCTAACCCTAAAAACATCAGTCACCTGAAGATATAGGCAATATAGTGACTATATTGTATAAAGGTAATTATTGGAAATTACAATACATGCGTATACTGCTAACGGTTTGTGCAGCATAAGAGAGAAGGAGAGAAGGCCTACTGAGAAATATTGCTTTCATAGTGCTCCAATTGCATTTGTCCCATCCACTAAATACAGTCAGGGGGAATGGCGACTGCAGAGAAGAAGGGTGTGAGAGAAAACTAGTGTCAAGTTATTAACCACTTAAGCCCTATTCCATTCTTTTTTTTCTCCCCCAAAATACCTGATCTACAAGATCAGAACAGGCAACAAGCCATACATTGTGATCTTAAAGAGCTGCTATTTTGGAAACATTTAGATGCATTTTTTTCAATTGTTGAAAATCTTTGCCCAGAATAGGGAAGCCAGGGTGAGAGTATCCTGGAAAGCATCTATATCATTTTAGCTTTTGGCTATTCAAAAATAGCAGATATACAAGCTCACAGCGCGTCACTTTGCACCGCCCTGCAAGCTTGTACATGTGCTATTTTTGAACATTTTCGAAAAATCTTGTGGGGTGAGATCTATGTTGAATGCACTTATTGTAAGTCGCTTTGGATAAAAGCGTCTGCTAAATGACTGTAATGTAATCTAATGATTTAGAAGGCATTTGTAGAATCAGCCTCGGGTCTTAATGGGTTAATAGCTGGATGTATCCCAGCCCAATAATGTAGGCTTGGATGTGAATTATTATTACAAAGCTCTTGGCATCAATAGACCAATGCATGACTGGGCTGAACAGCCTGAACTTAACACACTTGACATAAGGCTGTCCTGTACAATGGGGGTGGAGATGTACATTTGGCCATCTGGCTTAACTCGGCGGGGGGTCCCCGAATGTAGATTTCTTTTTTTTGCCCTACCTTGTAGCTACAGTATTCCTCACACAGTTTCCTAGACAGGCAGCGACAAACCGAGCCTCCCAATGGCTGTGTGAGAGAAGCTGAGCAGAGCAGAACTGAGTGAGGCTACGGAATAAAAAGAGGGCAAGGAATGGAGACTTGTAGTAGAAATACATTGGGTTGTCGGGTAGTATAGGGTCCGTTGATGTAACTGGTAGAAATAGACAGATCTGCTCGATAAATAAATAGGTCGGATATTTCGGGTGCACCTGCGCACACACAAAATAGAGACGATAAGGAAGAAAAGAAAAAGATTCAAAGGTTTTTGTCTGTATACTTAATTTTCATCAGTGTATGCAGAGGCTGTGTGACGCGTTAGATCAGTGAGGTCCAGGGACCATCTGAGTTCCTTGAGGGTGTTCCAAATGGACCCTTACAGGTCTGTAAACTCTGAGAGTGTACAAATGGATCCAAATCGACCCTTACATGTCTGTAACTCAGAGTGTATAAATGGAACCAAATGGACCCTTACAGTTCTGTAACTCTGAGTGTACAAATGGAACCAAATCGACCCTTACAGGTCTGTAACTCTGAGAGTGTACAAATGGACCCTTACAGGTCTGTAACTCTGAGGGTGTACAAAGGGTCCATTTGGTTTTATTTGTACACTCTCAGCGTTATGGGGGTCCTTGAAATTAGAAGGTTTGAGAACCACTGCGTTAGATATGTGAATGATATGTGCTATAGTCTGTGTGGCGGTGGGTTTGATATGGAGAGGAGAGGATCTGTTCCTATATGCATGAGTGGACATCATCACAGCTCCCATGGCTTCTGTTGGGAGAAATGTGTGTCCAGGACGCGACCAACATGGAGTCAGTCGGGCTATATGTAGCCCATAGTACCAACATATAATGAACTCTTTGTCCACGCTATACCGGCTGGTTAATTAACTAATTGCGTTAATCTATTTGCGCTGACACTTGTGTTGTGCCCCGCATCGTGGGAGCCTTGATCACGACCCCAAAAACCTGCTCATTTCACACGTTTGGTCCGTTTCCATCCCTGACCAGCACACAAAGGCAGCAGGAGCGGCGTGCTTTACAAATAGAATACAAATGTGTGATCATGTAGTAGCCTATACACCATTTTTAAATAAAATAGTATAGTGATGTAATCAGTACCACTCATACCTGCATTCTCACTATATCCTCATAAATAGGCTCTATGGGTGACAGCGTTTCAGCCAGTGATCAACATGTTCTATCGATTAGCGTATTGATAAGGGCAGCCACCTATAGGTGGCTGCTCTTATCAATAGGCTGATCGATATATACCAATATCATACATTCCAAACCCCCAATACTTTACAATACAGGCCTAATGCACTGGTTCCATCCAATGTAATAGGATGGAGACGGCAACGTTACACACATGACAAAGTGATTGAACCACCAGGGCTCATGCCTTACCGGGAGAACGGCGATGCCACAGTCCGGGCGCAGGGAGACAAGAGACCCGCGGGATGCTGGAGATCTCCCGCGCCACAAATTCACCTTTAATGCTGCTCTAATGTCAGGCTACCGATCCGTTCCGTTCCGTTCCTCCACGCCCGGGACGAGGCACCGAACAATACCGTGGATGTGAATGATTCGGGCTAATGGCTGTCTATATTCCTCCTCCTTCTACCCCTCTCTCTCTCTCTCTCCCTCCTATACTCCTAGTCTCTCTCTCCCTCTCTCTCATTTACTCCCCTTTCGTCTCTCTCTCTCTTCTTGTCTACAACCCCCACCACTACACCCACCATTTACTCTCACTTTCACACACTCTCCCGTTGACCTCCTGAATAGGCTATTTTCACGGGTCTAGCATTTAACCCATGTCCATTGAACTGTCGCGAAAACGGAATTTGGGTTTGTATGTCCAGCCAGCCGTCGGTCAGTCAGTCAGCAGCTCCGCCAACCGACACAGACTGGAGGCTCACGCTCTGTTTTTTGGGGAGGAATATAAAAAAAGGGGCGTTCACGCTGACATATTTGAAGAGGCTACTCATCTTTATTCACGTAATACAGTGTAGAGTTCAAGCCCAACGTTATGTGATGGTCTATGGCTCTACTTCACATCATCCCATTCACACGAGATCTTAATCCAGGGGTTTAATAATCCCTCTACACGCGCGCGCGCGCACACACACACACACACACACACACACACACACACACACACACACACACACACACACACACACCTCATCCAAGTTCCAACATGCATGCTCCTCTTATCCAACATCTGGGGAAGGAGAAGGATTTCATTTTTCATAAAAGTGAATGTATCTGAAGCACAGAGCCTTTCCCATGGCTACAGGGCCAGGCAGGCAGCCTTCAGCATTGGGGCACCAGCGAAAACACATTAGTTTACTGTCCAACACTCTATCCCAGACAGTGGTTATATCAAACTGTTTAATGTCAAGGACCCCAAAATTAATATTTGGCCTTGGACACCCATCTGAAAATATGTTGTGACAGGGACCCCAATACAAGATATATGCTGTTAAAATAATTCAAAAATATTATAGGCATACATCACATTTTTTCAATATTTATTTTTGAAAATAGCTACAAACTCACAATCGGCTATTCTCAAATAGCATATAGGGTTAACGTGGTTAAACTGATTGTAATGCTAAATTAGCTTATTTTTGGCTGGAGACCCCTCTGGAACGCCCTCAAGGACCCCTGAGGGTCCCCAGACCCCACTTTGAGAACCATTGCACTATTCATCCCATGATGTCCCATCCCAGTATGTGACTCATATCTCCTCCATGCATCGGCCCTGTCACAGAGTGCAAGGGAATGCTGGCCGACAGTTCTGGATTAGCGGGGCAGAGCTGACTATACTGTCTTAATCAAACAACAGCTAATGGTATTTCTGTTTGACTGGTCACGTGAAAAATAGGCTACTGCTGCGATGATAATCAGGGGGGCAGTTTACTGTGATCTCTGTTGATCATATATAGGCTAGTCATAAAGATGATTTATTATGGATGATATAAGTTATAGTACTAAATGAGCTGTCATAAAGTGCACGTCGTGTTCTGTAGCAAGCTGTTCATGACCTTGGTTTTGGCCTATAAAATAACCTAATTCGATAAAGAAAGCCTATACACACTGTCTCAGAGAGACCAATTAACCAATTGAAACCTTGTGATGAAGAATGGATCCAGGTCTCACATAATAGAATGTAGCCTAGTACTGTTTTACAAGGGATAGATGTTAAGACTACAGTAAGTGCAGTCACACGTTGTGCTCTGCCAACATGGTACACATAGGCCCTCACTCTAGTCCAAAATCTCCAAATTGACAGATTTTCAACTGTGGCATCCTTATTCAATATAAAATATACACATATTCTGGATGGCAAAATCCCTTAGTGGACAGATAATGATGCAAAACTGAGCTAATGCTCCTTTACCATAGTAAACTGTACTGATCATTATTCAATATTTCATAATTTTGCATTTAAGGACACCCTCAAATCTGTGCTCAAAAGGGCCAGAGAGAAATTTCCTCGTTATCTGACAATCTTTTAGTGTCTGCCAAGACAAGGACGAACTAAATTGGTAAGCTAATAAACAAATTCTTGCAGTTTCATAGAAGTCACTTGCAGATGCCTACATTTCATTGCAGGCTCTCTCTCTCTGAAGGGAATATCTGTGTTACAGGCGCCATCTTGTGGTGGTATTAAGAACATTCTAATCTCATCAACTCAGGTTAGAACACTAGTAATTGAATCTCAGATGTCAAAGAGCATCCGTTCACATCCGCTCACTCATCGCTCTCTCATCATCCCAAGGGAGTGTTTACTTACCAATCTACAGAGTGGTTTAGTAGAATTTAGTCTGCACTCTGCAGGTTAAGAAAATGAAGTGCAGCAGTTAATCTTCCAAAGGGTCAACACTGAATTTGGTATATTACTAACCATGAGTTATTTTACAATTTGATTAAGATGTATTCATCCATTTTTTGCACATCCTTGAGTCCTTATTGTCTAAATTAAAATAATTATGTACGTCCAAAGCACACACCGAGTGATTTAAAAATAAAACTTTTCAGCTAAATTCACCAGTGGATCCCATATTTAACTCAAATCTATCCATACCTTTTCTGCACATCTCCTACACCAAAAAATAAAAACAAAGAAGAAAATGGTCAATAATAACATTTATTTGTGAACTTGTACAGGGCAGAGGGACAATATATGAATTATTATACACAAGGTCGGGGGGGACACAGGCAGTATGTGTGCGCTCCCTCAGGGTGTCTGCTCTCCCTTGCCTGAGTGCTGGGGTGGGGTAATGTATTTCCCCTCCTTCACCAGCTTGTCTCTCTGCTGACGGATCTGATACAGCCGCTGGTTCTAGAGAGGGGAGGAGAGGGACAAAAATGCTTAAGTCTGAGTTATACTTCATTGCTTGAGGGTGTCGCGTACTGGAAATAGCCGATCTAAACTCATAATGTGTCACAGCGCAACTTGTTGTGAGCTTGTAGATCTGCCATTTGTTATGTGCGACACCGGCAAGCAACTAAGTACCAATCGGGCATTACGGTATATACACTGCAGTTGCTGATGCATACGATATTAACACTTCCATCAGCAAATTTCAATTACCTGTCCGTCACTTTCTCCAGAATACTAACAGAAATTCCATGTCCCCATTTAATTATTTGAGGTTGATATAACTTTAGTCTTTTAATCAGTTTTGATGTAATAGATTCACAGGGAAGCCATGTCGTTAACAGACCCCGTCTTGTTCAAGGTGGTAAGAACCCTGTGTTTATTACAGACTGACAATGCCTGTTGAGACAGAGTTGATTTATTTTATACACATTCTAAACACACATTTCATTTAGCTAAGATGGAGAAAATGTGGCCTGTCGCTGGAGCAGGGGCCGAGACACAGGCCTCTCTGGAAACCATAGGCTGCCTTGCTGATACTACTGTAGGATCAGATCCAGCCAGAATATTTCTACTGCAATACCCCTATATTGTCATATCAGCTCTCCTGCTATTTCAATACACAAAGGGGGCATGAACAGCTTTCCTCTCATAAATATATCAACAAGCATTTTAATTAATGTCAGACTGACATTAAACGTTATTCAACTGAACACCAGGTATAGTAGAGTAAAGATTTCCAATGTGTGCTATTTAAAACTTCACCACAATGTGAATATGTGTCTTTGTAGCCACATTATAATAAGAAGTTGTTGCCTCCTGAGTAAGCAATTGTGAGTAATTTTCAGATGTCTCCGTTTAGGTTAATGTAGCTTCAGCTTGTGACGAGGAGGATCATTTAGGCACTAAAGGCATAGATTAAACAAAATAATAATTGAAAAAGAATCAACAGATTAATCATTTTGCAAATACTAATGTCTCATGGATTGACATAGACTGTGGTCAACAAAGTATATAGTGTTTAACTGGTTAATCATTATTTTCTGGCAAAATATTACAAATGAACTACAAAATATAGTAATATATATTGTGTGACATTGAATTGGAATCTTGGTTCTTCCGTTCTGCTATAGTAGGGGTAGGGCTGGACAATATGGACACAATAAAAACAATTCACAATATGTTTGACAAATATCTCAACATCGATAGTGACAGTTTTGTGGGAGATGACTATTAGTGCTTTGCTTTTAAAATGACAATGATTATTATTATTTACACAATGAGATTCAAGAAAAATAATAAAATCATCAATCATCATAGTAATGCCAATATAATAACTAAGTGGGAAAAGGCATATAATAGAACAATCAGGTATGTTAAAAAAAACAACCTGGCTTTACTGTAATGCAGCCGGTAAAACCACAGAAATACAACACTTATTCCATACCACAATTCTACGAGATGCAAAATCCCAGACAATATCTAGTCTCAAAAGCAAGAACATCTTTTTGGGGTCACTCACAATATTCCCTTAAACACATACTTGTAAACCACTATTACAATCCTTATTAGACAGACAGTATGAGTAACACGTGTGTTTAACTGCTGATCTATTTGAACTACATTCCTGCTAATCTGTTTCTTTTTGTTTTATTAATTTCAGTTTTTAGTAATTTATATTATTTCTTTCTGTATAGGAGATTAAGTACTGTCTGTTGACTTTCAAGACTCAGTCATTGCACTACAGACTCTTCTTAAAGTGAAAAAAGAAGAAGTTTGCATTTGATTGGGTTAATAAAAACATTAATGTCTTTAAAACAAATTTAAAGACATTATGAAAACAACCGTTACTGACAGCAGACACTACACTCACCGTCTTCTGCCTGTGCATGCACTCGTAGAAGTCATCAAACTCCACTTTGCACTCCTTCTTGGCACGGGTTTGCCCGATGCCGTGGGCACACTCAATCCACTCCTTCTCAAAGGAATGGCACCGTGATGCCCGCTTGTTGGGCTGCTCCCCGCTCTGTATCTGGATCCATTTGTCTATGTCGATGCCCAACCGGGACTGGATGTCAACGAACGGCATGGTGCTGAATGAGGAGAGATGGAGAAAGACGGGTGAATTGGAGAGACATAGCAGACATACAAGTCAAAATTAGAAGCAGAACTATCGATTACTTTCTTAGTGATGATTTTAACCATTACTTATTAAATTAAAATTAAAGTCACATTTTATACTTTGTTGCACAACTGGTTTGTGAAAAGAAATTGTGAAAAAAACAGACCTACAAGCTCAAAACATGTCATATCGCGACACGTTGTGAGCATGTAGATCAGTTATGTTCAGTTTTTGAAACTTTTCACCTATGACATGCCCAAAATAGAGAATTTGTATTAATTATTTTATTACATTTTCAATTATTTTTTATAAAACAATAATCGAAAATGTAATAAAAAGAATTAGAGTTAGCTCATCACCAGCCATCTGCACTGCAGTTCAAGAGAGTATCCTCCCAGAACATTGTGCTTTAATACAATGTGAAATGTGAATACAATGTGAACAAACTCAGTCATTTTGGGGCATAAACAAGAAGTTGAAGGATAACATTAAGTCTGATAATGATGTACAGTGCATGTTCACATCATGTACACTTTACATTAAGACCAGTTTTCAAATATTGTATTTTTTATAATATTTGGACAAAATAGCCAATTTTACATGGAGGTGCCCATATGTCCCTAGTGCCCACCTATCCTGTATGCGTCTCATGTTTATGTATCCAGCCAAATAAGCCCTGGGGCTTTTTGTGTTATCCTTTTAGCATAACCTTTGACTGTACCGTACTGTTAATAATCACGTTAATAAAGTATTCAATCATTCAATCAATCTAGTACCACAGTAACATTGTTTAGGTTACTGTAATATTCTTACAGATGTACAGTTTACAAGCTGTTGTTATTAAGAGCCCTTGACAGCTTGCTCACGCTAACGTCAAAAGGCCACTCGCTCTAATTAAGAATTCGAGCATTACTTTCATTCAAACATGTAGAATAACGTTTAGGGTTTAAACAATATACACCAGAGACCCGGTCAAACTAAACAAAATGCATCCTAAACATATTTATTTACCGTGTTTTGCAGGAACCACTTTAACCTTCCGTGAAAGCCCAGCACACGTTCTGCTTTACGTTGGAGAACCAAACACGAGCGTAAAGGAGGCAGTGAGATTATATTTTACGGCACTGCTGTGAATAATACTCTATTGCGCAATGGCCAGTAGTGGAAGAAGTTCACACATTTTGTACTTAAGTAAAAGTATCCATACCACAATGTAAAATGACTCTGTTGAAAATAAAAGTTCACTATTCAAAATTTACATGAGTAAAAGTACAAAAGTATTTCATGTCATCCACATATACTTAAAGTACCAAAAGTAAAAGCACTCATTAGGCAGAATGTCCCATTTCACATGTTTTCAAAATGCATACAACTCTTTTGAAAATAGCAGATCTACAAGCTCACATTGCGACACGTTGTGACCTTGTAGATCAGCTATTTTCGAATATCTGAAGAATATAGGCCTATAGGGCTGATGTGGTTAGTGTGTGTTTTGTAAAAATAATAAAAATCTACAAAGTAACTAGTAACTAAAGTTTTAAAATAATTGTAGTGGAGTAAAAGTACAATATTTGCCTCTGAGATGTAGTGGAGTAGAAGTAAAAGTATTGGAAATACTCCAGTAAAGTAAAAATACCCAAAATAATTTGTACAGTAGTTACTTAACACCACTGGCAATGACTGAATACAAACAGATGTAGACAATAATAACATCACAAGGATAACGTTGCAATGGTTTTCAAACGTAGGTGTATTAATATGATCACCATCACCATCATCATCATCACCACCAGTCTCCTAGTAACACTAAAATGAATGTTCCTTTTGTATGTTTAAAGTTACAAGTTTCGCTCCTCCCACACAATCCATTTTGTCAATGGGCCATTTTATTCAGGCCTTTTGAAGAATTCTATAGAATAATTAGGCCAAACATTTTAATCTTATTCCAGCCTTCTGTAACGTTTTGAGCTCAGGCTCAGTGCCATATACTGTTCTTTTGATTTTCTTTCATACAATCAATTTGACTCTTGTATTTAGGTGCAACAGATGATTGTTTATTTTATTTTTTTCCAAAGTCCACAAATATCTTTCATAGTCCTGCATATACAACCCCACACAGGGCAGGACTTTAACAGTGCCAGGAGTTACACTTATTGAAAACACTCACATATTGCCATCTATTACACTCAAAACCTTGTACACAAGTACTGTGTTCTTTCTTTATACATCATTTCCATCACCCTATTTCAGTGTAATTCAGAAAGTTCTGTTTCAGTACATGGTACATTCATAAGTTGATTTCAATAGACAGGCAGTAACAAAGTGACGACTGATAATCATATTATCAACAGACAAGTGCTGCCCAGTCATATGAACAGCTACTTACATGTAAATTCATAAAGCTACTCTTGAGATGAAAAAGCTTCCAAGTTGATTCCTTGAATTTAAGGAAAAACCTGGTAAAAATAAAATTTAAACGTAAAGCACAAATGGAATAAAAAGCTAAGAAACTATTCCAGTTATTAAGTATGATTATTACAAAGAGCTGATCAGCGTCAATAGGGGACGAGTTTCATTCCAAAGTGAGTTATCCACCATTTGGCATACAATACAGACACTTATGATTGATAGTGCAACATTAAAAATAAATCTGACTACTTTTTTCTAAAAGACAGTACTAAGTCCTTGGTTCACACAAGAGTAACACTTTTACAGATAGGATCCTCTATATTTCAGAGCTGTTAATTGATTAACTGCATGGAATGACCCCCTCCCCCCACCCACCCCCAAAGTTGATATAAAGCATTTTGGAAACAAACTCTTGATTTTGTTACATCCAATATAACAGGCTTTCTGGTAGTGGATTTATTTTGGTTGTACCACAGACAAATTTATGCAGTAAACACAGTAATAGCAATAAACAATTGACAGCAAAAAAGATAGACATTTGAGATAAAGTGCACAAGTGCTCATTCAAAAATAAAAATCCAGTCAGACAGTGGGACAAACTAATACATTCATCAAGATTTCATTCATTCCACTATCTGTAAGCTTGTGGATTTTGTCTGTCTGACTTTTGCAGCTCTGTAACTAACAATCATTCAATCCTCTCTGCTCCATATACTTGCACACAAAGACAAGGACAGACAACAACATTCAAGTGGGTCAGACCATTTACCAGTTAGCGTGTTGGAAACAAAGTCAGTCGGTGTGTGTTGCGTTGGTCAAAAGGAAAGCTTCATCATTGCCACTGTCTGTAAGGCAGTCAGGCAGGCGGTCAAGTCAGTCATTTGCATGTGCAACTGCCTGTAGGTTGACTTCAGTTGTGGTCCTATCATCCGAGGCATACAAGAGCCTTGTAATAATGAAAGAGTTCTGACAATGAACAAACACATTGTCGGCTGACTTCCTGAAACTTAGCTTAATTGCCATGTATTAAGAGCTCAGTGGACATATTTCATTGGACTTCTTTAACAGAACAGAACAGATTAGAATAGAAATGTCACAGCAGTCCAGGATAATCAAGACATTAACTGTCAGAACTCTGTCATTTCCACAGATCAGCGAGCATGGGCTGTCTCTTTTCGACGACATCTCCTTCTCTGTGCAGGACAAGTTAGATTCAAGTGCAGATATAACCTCCGCTAAGCCACGTCTCTGTGCAAAACTACACTCTCACCAGTCTCACAGGAGCCCGCAGCACTTTGACACCTTCCACACACAAGACATAGTCATGCAGACTCATGCACACAGCAAATCATACAATTTCAAGGTTCATTCAGATATAAATAGGGGAAAAAACAAGACAGTGTACAAAGTCCACGCACATTCACACATTTTTAACCCCCCCCCCCCATCTCTCTTTTCCTCAATAATGTTTTTACCATCATCGTACTTTTACCCACTGCTGTGCTTGGCAACGTTTCACCTAATTTCATCATTTATTTTTTATCATATTATCTTGTGGCAAATTTGTACCTCTTGTTTTGCTATTTTTTTGCTTAAGTAGCCAAGGCATTTTGCACCAAGAAGTAAACATAAAACATCATGTTATAAATATCTAAGAGGTAGAATCCTGAAAATAACCTCAGTGAGGACATTAACAGGTCAATAGATCGACAGATAGACAGACTGACAGGTAAAAGTACATAAAGGCTGTCTGCGTGTAAGAAGGTTTTGGTGCGTGAATCAAAAAAACGAACGAAAAAGTGAAACAAAATAAATCTATGAGCCGCGTGAAAGCTAAAACATGGAATTGTCGGGGAGTTTCTTATTTTGTGCAATCCTGAGAGGCTGGGGGGCCTGTGTTCTCTCAGACATAGAGGATTACGTTGCTGTCTGCGGGACAGTGAAGGCCTTCGGTGGAGGGGTTCAGCGCTCTGCAGGATGGGGGCTGGGGCAGGGCCTGGTGGGAGGAGGACAGCGGGCGACAGCTCTTCGGGTGAGGCGAGTCACAGTCGTCCGACGTCAGCTCGGCGATGTCATCCGACTGCGTGTCCGACATCTCCAGGTCGCTACGGATGCTCTCCGGCTGAGCCAGGGTGACGTCGCGGAGGCCCTCTCGGATGGACGCCCCCGGCGACAGGCCCAGCTCAGAGCCGGACAATGCCACCCCACCCCTCCTGGAGCTGCAGTCCTGAGGCTCCTCCCCTCCCGAGCCGCTCGCCATGGCGGCTGTGCCCGGAGGCGGGGTTAGGTCCTCTTCGCTGGTCAGGCAGAGATGGCTGGGTTTGGTCTCAATGTCCACCTGGATCTCCAGGTTGGTGCACTCCCTGCAGAGGAACAAGAAGGAAGGTTTTAAAATGCTTATGATTAAATATTATATTATATTATATATACAGTACAACTGAATGAGATAGAGGGAGAATCAATGAGAAGACAAGTTAGAGAGGGAAGATTTATATAAAGAACAGTTAGACACACTTTAGGTACTTCCTTAACACACACGTGCAGAAAAGATAAACATACAGTACGAGGACAGGATGACCAAGAAAGACAATAAACAACAACAACACACAAAGCAGTGATGACTGCGTACAGTACCTGTCAGGTAGTGTGTAGGAGGAGATGATGGATCCGGCCATGCCTCTGGTGCTGGCACAGTCACTGCCTGCACCCAGGCTTCCGGTCTCCCTCTGGTTTGACTCCTTAGCCAGCTCCCCTCCTTGCACCTCCAGTCTGGAAGAGAACAATACATGAAATGTAGACATTGGTCATCATGAGTTGTTTCTTTCAGGCACAAGTAATAGCATGTGGACACACAACCTTTGGAACCACATCGACATCAGCCCACGGCTAATTCTATTCTATTGTAATCCGTTTTTTGTTACCTGCTATATTTGCCAGTGCGGGATCCCAGAGCACCCCCTGCCAGGGTGTTAAAGTGGGGAGTGTCCCCGAGGCCCCCTGGTGCCACAGAAAGGCCTTCACTGGGGGAGGTGGTGCTCAGGCCGCTGGCCGCCCCATCCAGACTGCTCTCACCGAGGCTGGGAGACTTGAGGGCACGCCACGCATCCGCCACTGAACGGGAGAAAGAAAGATTATTCTCAGAATTATCGTTTTTTAAATACATGCTTTATGCAAAGGATTTTGTACTCTCTAAGGGAACAATGATTGTATTGGAAATAACATCAAAGGCAGAGGCACGGTTAAAACACAAAACAGTGAATACGTTAAAAGACATCCTCCGCCCTGTTTGCAAGTGTGATGTTTTGTTTCCTCACCTGTTATTGGTCCGTCATCCTCGTCAAAGTCTATCCGCACGCCCCGCCCCTTCCCCCGGCTCACACCACAGCCCCCACCTCTGCACAGAGAGATGGGCACCACACCGTACACATATGCCAACATGATGGGCACACCAATACCTGAGAGAGAGAGAGAAAGAGAAAGAGAGAGAGAGGGGGAAGAGTGGGAGGGAGACAGAGAGAGAAATGATGGAAAAGAAACAGAGGGAGACAATGAGAGTATTTAATTTACTATTCTGCCTTACAGCAAAAATACATTTCAATATATTTTCTATGAAATAAACTGTGCTTCTCTTGTGTATCTCTGTTTCTAGTGACATAAGAAAAGTTACACAGGAAGAAGTACATAGTACATATGAATGTATTAAGATAAACTACCTACAGTAGGTGTGATAAAGAACCACCACATATGCCATAAAAAAGAAATACATTAAAAGGAAAGAATAGCAGACAGAAATGTAGACCCTGTGCGGTTCCTTACCGACGCTGACAGTTGCTATGACCGGAGCAGTGATGATGGACAAGGCCACACCTCCTGTGATGGCCAGGTTCCTCCTGTGACGAGAGGTCTTCTTCAGCTCATAGTGGGCGTGTATCTGCAAATAAAGGACAAGCATGAAGTGAACACAGCTGAACTGGACATAAGTAACACCGGGACTAGAAGGAACTAGGCTGGCATTGCCAGACTGAGCACGTGGGATGACTCAAACGTTCTCTCCACGATATCACAGCTGCCTATGGGCCAAAGTACAGACTGATTTCAGAGCACCTTTAAAAGCTAATAAGATTTGAACAACATGGGCAAAAAAACTGCCACAGTGTGTGGGAGGATTACTGTATTTACTGATTAGCTGTTTATCCATGTTAAACAATGAACAGCATGCCAGAATTCCAGTAGGCTTATGTCATAACATGCAGTTCTATAAAGTATCCACAAGAGGGTGGTATACCAATGTACCATTAAAGGTGTGTGTCTTATATACAGTACATCCAGTCTGAAAGATGCTGTTTTTACCATTGCCTGAGCGATTTCCATGTTTCACGAGGAAAAGAAAAAACATAATAGAACCGATTAAAAAACAGCTTAGCAAATCACGGAAAACTGCCTGAAAACTGTCTGAAAACTGCCTTCCTGCTCTGTCAGTTGCTGAAAACATAGCCAAGACAATATACATCCTATAAAGTCCTGTTGAAAAAAGAGGGTTTGAGCAGATATTGATAGAATACGTCACCATCAAACAATCAGGAGAAGGGCGCACACCAGTATTGATGAGGTGCTGCTGACCTTGGTTAAAAAAGTCTAAAAGTGAAGAAAAGACCGCACACTAATAGCCATTGAAGCAATCCCTGAAGACGACCTTTCCAGGTCGAAACGTCGGTACTTGGAACTCAATATATTATCCTGCATCGTGGCTATGAGTGTGCTGCCTTTTCTTCACTTTTAGAATACGTCACCATACCATTTATATTGAAATATAACTAAAAGGACTCCATTAACACCTTGTAATGCTGAAGTGAGTAATGGAACTTTCACTATGCTGAACATAACAGAACTGAATGTCCTGACCTGTATTTCTAGGAAATTACAACCATGCTTCTCAACAATGGCTGACCTCAATGCCCGCCAGAAGCTGGGATGACGCCAACACCAATAGAAAGACATACTTTCAGTGTCATTTTGAAACATTGTAAATTGCAGGGAAGTGAAAGAGGTTTCCTTGTAAAGCACCAAGACGAAATAGATGAAAGGGGCTGTGAAATATTTGGCAACAAGTGCTGTGGCTTTCCATGTTATTAACTGTTGTGTAGACTACGAGTAGTCGCATGCAAGCGACTACTCGTAGTCATGCAAGAAATTAATGTACTGTAGGAGATGTTTGTCCCCCAACTATGTTACCCTGCCCACATTAACCCCAGCATTCATGTAATAGGTGAACATTCATCGTAGATCGGCTATTTTCAGCAAAGAGATTTGGTGTTAAGGGAAAAAAGGAGTGGTCCCTTGGTCCCCTGGGGTATAAAGGGTTAATGTGGTTAACGTGTGGCAGAATATTGTAACTGGTCTTGTCCGTGTTTGTCTGCCTGACTGTTAAGCCCAATGCATACTACAGCCAAACAGCCGAAGGTTCGGCTCGGTCCAGACAACAACAATATGACGTCATTCAGAGGTTCGGATGGGCGGGAACAGAACAACAGCTGTTTGGTGCCTCCGAGATGTTGTAACTACCCGAACCCAGTTGGGCGTTTCGCATTGTGTTTCCGCATTCATTCAGCCCAGCTTCAAGGTCATTCTGTCAGCACTAACAAGTGAGACGCAGGGGTAGTTTGGAAGTGACACAAGCCAACTTCCAGGAAGTACAAACACAACCTTCGCTAGAAGGTTGTGTTTGTACTTCCTGGAAGCTGGCTTGTACAATCGCTAGAAAGGGAAAACTTTCATACACCTCCTCTATCACAAATTCCCCACAGCGCGTCGCGGTTCACGATATCCAGGTATAAATTTGACCATCTGTTCCACTCCCAGCAGTGCTGCTGGCTATAGTGTAGCCTAGTACACACTGCTCGACAGAGCGAATACAGCGCTGCTGCTGCTGCTCGAGGGAGTGTCTCCACTCGCCACCAATGGCGCGAGCCGTGAGCGTGAGCCACAGCAGTACTATGAAATGACTTTTATAGACCCAAAATGAAATAAAATCGGGTCAGGAAGCCCTCCCGAACTGATTTGGTCCGGCTCTCCTAGTGTAGTATGCATTGGGTTTTATGCTGCTCCACAGAGAGCATTGCCGTTTGGCTAGAAAAGGTCATGGTCACAATGAAGGTCAAGGTGGAAATCATGAATTGGTGCGAAACCTGAGAATCATTAGTAGGCTTCCCACAGAATAGATATGAATAAATGTTTGGGTTGAAATAGGTCACGATCAAGGTCTACATTGAGAGAGAGAGAGAGAGAGAGAGAGAGAGAGAGAGAGAGAGAGAGAGAGAGAGAGAGAGAGAGAGAGAGAGAGAGAGAGAGAGAGAAGTTGAAATAGAAGTGTAAGTGCAGAAGATTAGATGGAGTTGTTTTTCCATAAAAAAGGCTATTGCCTCAATCTGTAAGTAAATGAAAGTGAATGGAGACACAACTATTAGGGTGTGTGTTAGTTAACATGACATAAATCATGTTTCTCGAAGTGATGACAACACGCCACACTACTTTGTCTCCATATAGCCTGTCTAATGAATATGTTGCACCACAATGATGTAATGACAGTCAACATTGCCCTGGGCGTTTGCATACAGGTACACAACCCCAAACCGTTGTCATCACATGCTCTACGGAGCACACCTCAACTCTCTTAACCCATTAAGACCTGAGGCGATTCTTAAAAAAAATCTAAATCCTAACAGTTTTTTTTTTTAAATACAAAAAATATTTTTTCACGATTTTTCAAAAATAGCAGATCTACAAGCTCGTAGCGCGGCACTCGGTGCCGCGCTATGAGCTTGTATATCTGCTATTTTTGAATAGCCCAAAGAAACCTTAAAATGAGACGCAGATGCGTCCCCAGTCTTAATGGGTTAATTATTCATTACTCTCTGACATCAATGACAATGAAGATGACACTAATGACAATGATAATGATCATCATCAATATTATTATCACTGCTATTATCTCACCTTGCGCCCCACATAGACGGGAATGCCGATAACCATGGCGGGGACGGCGATGCCAGCAATGAGAGTGATGCCAACCGGAGCTCCTATCAGGGTGCCCAGCTGCCACAGAATCTTCTTCTTCCTGCTCCACGGCTTCTTCCCCCAGAATGTACAGCCCGATGGACTGATGGAGAGAAGAGAGAGATGGAGAGAGAGAGAGAGAGAGAGAGAGAGAGAGAGAGAGAGAGAGAGAGATAGAGAGAGAGAGAGAGAGAGAGAGAGAGAGAGAGAGAGAAATAGTTGAAATAGAAGAATGGAGAAATTACAGAAAGAAGGGGAGAGGAAATGTGAAGATTAGATGGAGTTATTTTTCCTTTAAAAAAAAAGGTTATTGGCCCAATCTGTAAGTACATTAAAGTGAATGTGCAGTGCAGGCTAGCTATTAGCTAGCCTGGCACTGCAGTTTCAGGTTGATTTTTACATTGAGTGAACTGAAAGTGAACAGACGTCATTGCTAGTTAATTACTCAAAGTCAGCCAACAAACAGGGTGTGTGAGTTAACATGACATAAATAATGATTCCATGTCTCACAGCTAAATC
Organism: Gymnoscopelus microlampas; assembly: GCF_963454915.1. Classification (NCBI taxonomy): domain Eukaryota; kingdom Metazoa; phylum Chordata; class Actinopteri; order Myctophiformes; family Myctophidae; genus Gymnoscopelus; species Gymnoscopelus microlampas. Next base: position 35,294,683 of record NC_139952.1, read on the forward strand.
TCACATTGTACTGAGAAAAAGGAACTACCCCACTGTCTCTCAGTCAGTGACATATACACACAGTAGTTATACTGTGCATAAATACAGCACATGCAGATACAGTACATATACGGTACATGTGCAGAGGCTGTACAAGCACCCAAAAAATGTGTACAGAAACAAGTACATAATACATACTTATGTGTTATACACAGACACATACACACATAGTTATATGTATTATACATACATATAAGTATGTAAGTATGTAAGTATGTATGTACAGTATGTATGTATGTGTGCGCGCGTGCGTGCGTGCGTGTATGTAAACACATACAGTTGACCGGAGTCAAGCTATGACTAGGGAGCGGTTGTGTATTAAACAACACTGGGAGGAGTGCATGTATCATTCTCATGTGTATTGATATACTTGTGAGGACTGGTATGACTCGTGGACTTGACGTGTGTGTGCTCCTACCTGAGGTAGTGCAGGTCAGAGATCTCCTTCATGCAGAGCCAGCAGAACTCACAGCCACAGACAGCGCAGGTCATGTGATTACAGCTGCCGTCGTTCATCTTGATGATGTAAGCGCCGCACCTCGGGCACGGCTTGATGTCATCAGCTGGGAACGGAAACAAGCGGGAGGTCAGCCGTTAAGAGTTATCAATGTTATCGATATCAATGATTAGAGTGAATGTACATGATTGGTTGAAGACAACAATCGCAGTAACTAGTTGTTACCTGAAGGGAACAATCTGACTCTTTCCTCAATCAGTTAGTGGCTTGTTAAAATAATGTTTACACACGTGTGTGTGTGTGTTGTGTGTGTGTGTGTGTGTGTGTGTGTGTGTGTGTGTGTGTGTGTGTGTGTGTGTGTGTGTGTGTGTGTGTGTGTGTGTGTGTGTGTGTGTGTGTGTGTGTGTGTGTGTGTGTGTGTGTGTGTGTGTGTGTGTGTGTGTGTGTGTGTGTGTGTGTCAGTCTTAAAGCCACGATGAAAGCAAATGACACAGACTCTTCTGCATCTTATCTTATTCAAATCACAAACCATATCAAGCAGACAAAAGGGTTCCAAACAAATAGTTCAGTCAGAATCAAAACCAAACCAAACAAAACTATTGAACTGGCTCTTCTTTTTAAATCTCTATTGGACTTCTTTCTCTCCCAGAGAGGTCTTACTCATTATGGTAATGGATTGGCTAATGAGTGCAATTTGACGGAAAGCAAAGGACATGCATGGAATTGATTAAAACACTGTTTGAATGTTGGATTCTGGGAAAGCGAGCAGAATGACTGTTGCATATTTGGAGGTTTTTGTTTTTTATTGTTTGTGTCCTCGCAATCCTGCTGACACAGCTCAACCACACTCTCTCTCTCTCTCTCTCTCTCTCTCACTCACTCTCTCTTGCGCTCCTTCACTCTCTCCCACGCTCCAGCATTCCTTCTTTCCTTCTTCCTTCATTTCTTCTCTCTTTCCTGCTCTTCTCTTCATCATTTCTTTTGCCCCCCCACCCGACTCCCTCCGATGCTCTCTCCCTTTTCTCCTTCGTCGTCCTCTCCGCCTTAGATCAATGGAACTAATTATAATTTCAGTTCCTATTTATCAGTATCACAATGAACAGGTGTCCTCTCTTCCTCCTCCTCTCTGAGTCCGGGTATCTTGCCTTTGGACCACAGGGTTCTGGGTTCTGGGCACTACCAACTCAGCGAATGAGTAGAATGGCGTGGGTAACTAAGTCGTGCGGCAAGTACTGGGAGCTGACGGTAGGTGTGGCGCTCCACCTCAGCAATCCATCTACCAGGGGTCTAGCGCATTGAAAAGGGGATAGACCTATAAGTTCCTCCCTTGCTCTCTCTTTCTCTCTCCCCCTCCTCCAATCCTGTCTCTAGCTCTAGTCTCTCTAAAATATAGAGAGACCGAAAGATAAAACAGTCAGGACAGGCACACATACAGTCAGACAGACAGAAAGACAGACGTACAGACAAATAAGGGGACGGACAGACAGACAGACAGACAGACAGAGGACTGGTTTTGATTAACAGCTAGGCCCTGCAAGTCAATAGCAGCCTATTATTATCAGGCCCTCTGGATATTTTGCTGAGGGAGAGAGAGTGTGGATGATGCATTATTAAGAGATAGAGAGAGGAAGAGATGGAGAGAGGAAGAGAGAGAGAGAGAGAGAGAAAGAGGAGGTTGGCTGAGGACAGCCCAGAGGGTTCCATTTAATACATTTTAATCAAAGCTGGATTAAACACACTTGGGCATGTGCACGCACGCACGCACGCACGCACGCTCGTACAAGCACACACACAAAATCTACAGAGAATCCTGTATGTCCCACATAGCTCACATAGGAACTGTATTTATCACGGAATCACGTGCACACCACTTCTTACACATCTCATGTCACATGCCAATCCTGGAACTCATCTAGTCCAAAACAGCAGATTCACACACGCATATGCACGCACAGTGCACACGCACACAGAGCTTGCTTGCTTGTGTGCATGCGTGTGTGTGTGTGTGTGTGTTTATACATTATGTCCTCGCACTTGTGAATTTGTGTACGGATATGCACATGTATGTTTGGGTATGTAATCATGTATTTGTGTGCTTGCAGGTACAGTACACTCACCAGGCCCTTGCTCTTGTGTGTAGCTAGGGGAGTGGTTGCTGTGTGTGTGCAGGGACTGAGCCCTCTGCTGGCGGGCAGAGTCACAGGTCTGATTTGGATGCCAGGCCTGCTTGCAGTGGTAGCAGAACTCTGCCCCACAGCCCTCCCTACGACACACCAGTCTGGGGCAGCTGGCGCAGCCAGAGGCGATCACTGCAAACCTGTGAGACACACACACACACACACACACACACACACACACACACACACACACACACACACACACACACACACACACACACACACACACACACACACACACACACACACACACACACACACACACACACACACACACGCACACGGAAGGAAGGAAGGAAAGAGAAGTTTAATCAATACAGATTCATCAATACAAACATGACATTACAATATTGAGAGAGAAAGATGTAGAATAAAGCTAAATGATGTAATGCAGAAAATGCCAAATTATATTATATTACTGGGTGAACAGAGAGAGAGAGAGAGAGAGAGAGAGAGAGAGAGAGAGAGAGAGAGAGAGAGAGAGAGAGAGAGAGAGAGAGAGAGAGAGAGAGAGAGAGAGAGATTACATTTAGCATACACTAACAACTCTGACAAATGCAGAGGGGGGTGTTAATCACCACCATGATGGAATCTTCATTTTAGAAGGCGGTTAACCACTTTCAACCTGGCGTCCCTATTTTGGGTATGTCAACGTTTTTTTTCCACTCAATGTGAGCTTGTAGATAGGCTATTTCCATAACGCAACACCATTGTAGGAAAAACTGACCACAGAGACTATGACACTTTATATCATAGGACATTTTGCTAAAGGAGAATATATTGAAGTTCTACTGATGCAGCCTGTTACTATGCTGCTTTAATGCTGCAGCAGCTTTCTACAATGTTTTTTACAGGATTGAACAATGGTGCACTAGAAGTGCACCAAGTGAACAATTGAAGTGCACTAGAAGTGCAGCATAAATAAACGAACGCTGGGCTATTGTTTGTGCTTCAAACATTCCTTGGCAGAAAAAGCAGGTCTCAAACCAGGCGTGGCTTCCTGTGGCACTACTGGCAAATATCTCTGCATTATCTCTGCATCTCTGCTTTAGATAAATGGTAGTTTGGTATAGCAATACTGTCACAGGGGAAGGCCAAAACTCTACTGTGTGTGTGTGTGTGTGTGTGTGTGTGTGTGTGTGTGTGTGTGTGTGTGTGTGTGTGTGTGTGTGTGTGTGTGTGTGTGTGTGTGTGTGTGTGTGTGTGTGTGTGTGTGTGTGTGTGTGTGTGTGTGTGTGTTTTATTTTTTAAACTTTTAATTGTACATATATTATTTTGTTTTGATTGTATTGCTCCACTTTTGCTTTGGCAATGTATGTTTTCTCATGCCAATAAAGCCTTTTGAATTGAATTGAATTGTGTGTTGACAATGTGTATCAGCGTGAGAAGGAAGGCAGCAGATAATGATAATTTCATCATGTGGTTTGGTATCATGGAAATGCAGCACTGTCGCAGGGGAAGGCCAGAACTCTCTCTCTCTCTGTGTGTGTGTGTGTGTGTGTGTGTGTGTGTGTGTGTGTGTGTGTGTGTGTGTGTGTGTGTGTGTGTGTGTGTGTGTGTGTGTGTGTGTGTGTGTGTGTGTGTATCAGTGTGAGAAGGAAGACAGCAGATAATGATAATTTCATCATGTGGTTTGGTATCATGGAAATGCAGCACTGTCGCAGGGGAAGGCCAGAACCGTGTGTGTGTGTGTGTGTGTGTGTGTGTGTGTGTGTGTGTGTGTGTGTGTGTGTGTGTGTGTGTGTGTGTGTGTCTCTTAGATTTTTCCCTGATTCTGTTATTCTGGTAACCGAGGGGACCTGTTGAGGCACAAAGCAGAGGGAGGCACAACACCGGTTGCTCCGGCAACCTACACAGTAATATACAGAGTGTTCATTTTCTTTGACTCTCACAGGTACATTTTTACCCTTTCAGAGAAAATGCACAATCTGTATTTTACTGGGTGGGTGAACATTCTACATCCAAGCTGTGCCCCTAATGGTGGATATTCCAACACGAGAGAGAGAGAGAGAGAGAGAGAGAGAGAGAGAGAGAGAGAGAGAGAGAGAGAGAGAGAGAGAGAGGCACAGGAGAAGGCATAATGGTGAGAGAGGGCAGGGAGGTTACACTATGTACTGTGGAGAGAAGGAGCAACGGACAGAGACAGAAAGACAAAGACACAGGAGAGAAGGGAGAAGAGGAGTTGTGAGGTGAAGCAGGGAAAGAGAGATCAAAATACACAGAGTGAGAGAGAGAGAGAGAGAGAGACCGTGGGGGGGGCGGCAGTATTTATGAGTGTTGACATGCTGTGTCTGGAGAAGAAGTGACCGCAACAGAGTCCCGTCGGTGTGTGTTCACCCACATACAGACACCTGAGATCCCTGCTGGCTCACTAAATGCCTGACAGAGACGACAACGCCGCTGTTATTTAACAGCACCCTGACTCACTCCTGTGCACGTTCACATGCACGCAAACACGCACGCACGCACGCACGGAACAATCTATTCTAGAGCAGTGGTTCTCAACCTGCATTGCAAGTGAGCCCCCAAATAATTGGCAAAACACCAAGATTTGACATAATGATAAAGTGATGCCAATAAATAAGAACTTTAAGTATAACTACGTTAGTTCCATTAGTCCAAGGTGGAACACAACTGATTGATTGATAATTAAAATAAACATGCTCTGAAAATGCACGCGGCCCACCCACTTGACCACTTCAACACGGCAGCCGTGTTAGTTTTTAGTTTAGTTTAGTTTATTTTGGTCCTTTAAAGAGTGTGTTGAAAAGGACCCATGCGGGTACTCACTCAAAGGACGCGTGTCACATGCATTGCACACGCTAACATGCATGCACGCACATAGACGCAACATGTGGTTGAATTATAAGGGACCCCCCCCCATGCACAAACACTAGCGTGTTCAGACAGATGGACAGACATGTGCTCACACACACACACACACACACACACACACACACACACACACACACACACGTGCACAAACGGCGTCCAGCAGTGAGTATGTAATGACGTCTTTGATTTTGACTCCTGTTTCCCCTGGCAACATTCCCTCTATGCTGCATCGATAGTCACCATGGCAACTGACAGCCAGGGGGAAACCGGCAGCGGGCCGGGGCTTTGCACCCATTGGATATCCTGCCATGTCAATCATGCAGACGGAAGTTTGATTGGTTGCAATGAGGAGGAACAGTGCAGGGGCAACAGACCGAGTTAACCCATTCAATCCGGGAACGCATCTCTGTCATTTTAGATGTCTTTGGCTATTCAAAAATAGCAGATATACAAGCTCACCGAGTGCCACGCTATGAGCTTGTAGATCTGCTATTTTTTGATAAAATCGTGGAAAGGTTGTGCAAATCTTTGAATATATATTTTTTAAAGCAAACATTTGTAAAATGTTTTGTTCCAGGGACCTCCAGAAGCAAAGATTTGAGTTAAAAATGTTTAAAAAAAATATATATGCATTTAAAGATTTTCTAAAATGTTCAAGATTTTTCTAAAACAGCAGACACAAGCTCGTAGCACTGCACTCGGTGCCGTGCTATGAGCTTGTAGATCTATAGCACGGCAGATCTATCTGTAGAGCTATTCAAAAACGTTGCTATTTTTGAATAGCAAAGTATAAAATAATGGTGATAGCTCAAATCTGAAATGACATCCAGATGTGTTCCGGATTGAATGGGTTAAGAGATATCAGATGGTAGAGGTAGAAGAAAGTGTGTGTGTGTGTGTGTGTGTGTGTGTGTGTGTGTGTGTGTGTGTGTGTGTGTGTGCGTGTGTGTGTGTGTGCGTGCGTGCGTGCGTGCGTGCGTGCGTGCATGTTGGAGGGAGAGAAATAGAGAGAGAGAGAAAGAGGGGGGGGGGGAGAGAAGGAGATGGAGGGAAGGTATGAGAGAGGAGTTGTGAGAGGTTATTTGAGGCAATATGGCTCACCAGAGCCAGCACACAGCAGACAGACAGTAGCAACATGTTACAGTGTAACACACATCACAGACTGACACATGTTGTGCATAGCAACATGTTACAGTGTAACACACATCACAGACTGACACATGTTGTGCATAGCAACATGTTACAGTGTAACACACATCACAGACTGACACAGGTTGTGTATAGCAACATGTTACAGTGTAACACACATCACAGACTGACACATGTTGTGCATAGCAACATGTTACAGTGTAACACACATCACAGACTGACACATGTTGTGCATAGCAACATGTTACAGTGTAACACACATCACAGACTGACACATGTTGTGCATAGCAACATGTTACAGTGTAACACACATCACAGACTGACACACGTTGTGCATAGCAACATGTTACAGTGTAACACACATCACAGACTGACACATGTTGTGTATAGCAGCATGTTACAGTGTAACACACATCACAGACTGACACATGTTGTGTATAGCAGCATGTTACAGTGTAACACACACCACAGACTGACACATGTTGTGTATAGCAACATGTTACAGTGTAACACACATCACAGACTGACACATGTTGTGTATAGCAACATGTTACAGTGTAACACACATCACAGACTGACACATGTTGTGCATAGCAGCATGTTACAGTGTAACACAGAAGACAGACTGCCACGCGTTGTGTAGTGGTTGTTTGCAGTGTGTTTTCTCTGACACGCGACAGGTTGCTGCAAAGTGTTTTCCTCAGACACAAATAGGTTTCAACAGCACCTATGTGTTGAGTCACTCTTTAGAAAGGGTTCCCGTGCTGCAGCTTGTCAGTTCTTGTGTGAACACATTGCTACGTGACGATAACACAACATTTCCAGTCAGGGATCAATGTAGTTTCCCCTATCTTCTCTTTTCTTCTCGTCTCTTCTCTCCTCTTGCCCTCTCTTCTATTCTCTCGTCTTCTGTTCTCCCCTGCTCTGAGGCGGCCTGTGCCTGAGTGGGTAGAGAGGCCGTCTGGTAATCAGAAGGTCTTCGATTCGCCCCCGCAGCCCACCTTACAGTTTGCTCTATTAATGGCCCTATGGCTCTATTAATGGCCCTTCCCCACAGCACCTAATAGTTAGGAGGATGGGTTAAATGCACAGGACATTTTTCATGTGGTATGTGCAAATGTAAAGTGACAAATATCCCCTCCCCCTACCTACAATGCTCTCCTAACACAAACACATACTGTCTGTTGATCTCCAGTCAGTCAGTCAGTCAGTCAGTCAGTGAGTTGTGACCTCATGGCAGATGTGTAGGCTGCCGACATGAGACAGTGCCACAAGAGGTACATATCTACAGAGCTTCTTTCCGAATGGGGTCAACAGCATCGCCCACACATTTTCATATTCTCACTTCACTGCAACAGTCACACAGAACGTGTGTGTGTGTGTGTGTGTGTGTGTGTGTGTGTGTGTGTGTGTGTGTGTGTGTGTGTGTGTGTGTGTGTGTGTGTGTGTGTGTGTGTAATATCCTAATAGTAATTTAACTGTCAAATTGTAAGAATGGAGCCGTTTCTATCTCTGCGTTCTTTGGATATGTGTCAATATAAACACACAATTCTGTGCTTGATGATGAATGTCTTTGCATTTGCACAGAACGATCCACAGTGTTCATTTAAACATTTTTTAACTCTGAGAGTATACAAATGGTACACTCTCTGAGTTAAATTAAGGATTTTACGGTCTGTGTTTATGTACAGTATGTATTTGTTTTTGTGTGGGTATGGGGGGGGGGACTAATGGTACAAGCGTCATATAAGCAGTTCAATGGATGACCTACCAAATATATTTAGCGGGTTTGCTTTGAGTCTTATGCCAGCAGTGACGCATTGTAGCTGTCCTACTTATTTACATCAACCAGAAGTCCACATTATTATGCATACACACACACACACACACAAAGTCATACAGACACACGCACGCACGCACACACACTTGATTCCTGGCCTTCCCCTATGACAATGCCAGAATGACTGTACCAAACCACAGCATGCAATGATCACTACGTATCTGCCTGCCTTCATCCCACACAGACACACAGACAGACAGACAGACAGACAGACAGACACACAATTTATTACCTCCATTTAATCAGACTCCTCTCATTTGCTTCCAGAAACATCCCCCTGACCCCCCCCCCCCACCCTGTCTGTTCCATGCATAACCACATGATGGAGAGAGAGCTGCATTCTAACCCAGTTAACAGCTTCAAATCTCTCTGTTTGTTGTTTGAAAAAGACATACCATCCAGAGAGAGAGATTAAAGAAACGAGAGAATGACAAGAGAGAGAGGATTGTGTGAGTGAGGGAAGAAGAGAGGCAGAGGGAGAGACAGTGAGAGAGACAATAACAACGATCGGAGAGTGATGCCAAGAGAGGGAGTGAAAAAGACGAGATATGAAAGGCAATCAGAGGGACAGAGAATAAGAAAGAAGGGCAAAGCAAGAAAAAAGATAGATATTGTGTGTGTGTGTGTGTGTGTGTGTGTGTGTGTGTGTGTGTGTGTGTGTGTGTGTGTGTGTGTGTGTGTGTGTGTGTGTGTGTGTGTGTGTGTGTGTGTGTGTGTGTGTGTGTGTGTGTGGTTTCATGCGTGTGTGTGTGTTTGGGGGCTATAGATAGATAGATAAAGGTCTACAGCCATCAGCATGATAACATTGATGAGAGACCGCCGCTTGAGTTAACATTGTTATGAAAGGCCCATTGTGCTGAAGCAAGCACTGTTAAAAAGCTGAGTCATTTTCAAATGTGTGGGGATCAACACATATTTGTTTATGTTAATAGTAACACATTTGGACAGAACACTTGAGAAGTTATTATAAATAAATGTACTGACAAATGACACCAATATTGTGTGCTATCAAAATTTAACCCATTAAAACCAGGAAAGCACTGTGTCATTTTAGATTTTACCACTTTAACCATTATTTTATACTTTGGTTATTAAAAAATAGCAGATCTATATGCCTTTCATGCTGAACACTGCTATGGAAAAACCCAATAAACAAAGTAAAAAAAAAAAAAAAAAAAAAAAAATAGCAGATCTACAAGCTCATAGCGCATCACTTTGTGACGCGCTATGAGCTTGTAGATCTGCTATTTCTTTTAAATCGTGAAGATTTGAGCAAACTTTTGAATATATATTTTTTTAACTCAAATCTTTGGTTCTGGGGGTCCCTGGCACAAAATATTTGGCAGGCAAATACATGCAATACACAATCATTTTGGGGGTCCTATGTATAAATACATATAGTCTGATATACATATAAAGTTTGAGCACATGTTTTTTCATCAGCCAATCACCCTTTATTTATGGTAGTGACATGCTATGTACAGCAGCAGCCATCTGCAAGGCTACAGCAACATGACAGCCAAGAGTGACAAAATACCAACCCATGTCAAAGGCCTTCTGTTGTTGAAGCCACTGCTATCTCCAGTTACAATCTTACCATGAACTAACTAGGAGGTCCATGTACTGTAGGCCTAACTGAGTCAGACACTCAGTAATGCTTTATTTATACTGCTGCACAATAAAAGTAGCAGATCTACAAGCTCACAGCACGTCACGATGCGATGCATTGTGAGCTTGTAGATCGGCTGTTTTCGGGACACCAGCGCACAACCACCTAATCAGGCTTAACATGGCAAAAGGCCAGACATATTTGTGGCTGAACACACTGTGACTAGGTATGTTCAAGTGTTCAAAATCAATTCAAGAATTACTCACTTGAATTGATTTACTTCCTTCTTCCATGTTAACCTTTTCACAGAAGGCAAATCAATTCAAGGACACACCTGTGAGCAACTATTACTAAGGTTCTCTAAAAATAATTGTATTTGATTCCAAACTATATGCCCCCATTCAAACCTTTAGTCTTTAAAAGACCTGTCACCTTTTAAGAGCAGTGGCGTCCACACGTCGGGGGCTTAGGGGCCTTAAGCCTCGGCTATACCAAGCCCCTAGGATCTCTTATTACTGTTTGTTTTATTTGTCATGCTTTTTCATTATCTTAAATTTTCCCTTCACAGATACTGTATTATTCAGCAAAAGAGTGAAACAGAGACTATGCCGATTATACCGGGATTATGGTTGGTGTGGTATTTAGTCTGAAGACAAGAGCACAGCGGAGCTCATTGTCTCATTTGCTCCTGGTGTGGTGTGTACACTGATTAATTATTCACACAGCAACTCTGTTGTTCTTTACATGGTCATTGTTTGACAGGAATATTGTGAGAACTGGGAACTCAGATATTATTACTATTAAAAAGCATTCTTATTTTTATTATTTTAAACAAGCTAATGAAGTAGGCTACTAGTAATGTACGCTAGCTGATAATTGATCAAACACATGATGTTGAAGGCATACATTTGTATTTTAATTCTTCCTTGGCTAATAGTGTCATGCCATTTGTGGTTTGTTGAAAAGTACCAAAACTAAACACCATCATAAACGCTCCCACAATGTATTTATTGAAAAGAACAACGTTTCGAGCTACGAGGTCTTCATCGGTCCATGGTCCATGGCCATGACCTACATGGATCTGATAACGACCGCATACTGTAAGTCGAAACATTGTTCTTTTCAATAAATACACAGTGGGGGCATTTATGATGGTGTGCAGATAATATTTTGTACTTTTGAACTTCTTTTATCGAGCACCCGTTGAAATGGACTTGAATGTGCGTGCATTATTCTTGTGTTATAATGTATAGGTTATTCACAATTTCTTTCTACATTTATGGTGGCTCTATTTCTGAGAGAGCGCAAAGTGTTCACCGTTCCCATGCAGATAGCAAATGTATTACTCAGGCATGCAAACAGCCCCGAGGTGAAAAAGGTGACAACATGTTGTTTTCTTTCGGGTCAGGTGTCACACAATTGCCCTATTTGGGTTCAAAAAGGTGACTGTAGCTGAAAAGTGACACTTTTGCATGTCTGATTACTGTTGCGTTGCTTAGACCATAGAGAGTGGGGAACTCTGTAGGCCCAACATAAAACTCATTGCTGGAGATGGACCCCTAAACCACGTGTTTTAGTGAAGGTGTTACAAAATGATTTCACTACATTTTCAGATGTAAGAAATGCTGTTTACATTCGTTGGGATAATAACAAGAGTCTCTTACCCGCAGTCGGGGGCCGGGCACCAGCGGCAGTCAGGGTCCGAGGCGAGGCAACGTCGGAGCAGGAACTCCTCATACTTCTCCAGGAGCGCAGCGTCGTCCAGGATATCGGCCACCTGCCGCGGGGCCAGGCGCTCGGCGCACTCTGGGCAGCTGAGCTGCACCCGGCTCTCGGTGATCTCGATGCGCAGGTACTGCCGCAGGCAGCACAGGCATGAGCGGTGGCTGCAGCCCTGCAGCTCGGGGAGCTGCTCGGCGGGCTGCCGCACCAGGCACAGGGGGCACTCCAGAAGGTCGGCCGCCGCCGGCCCCTCCTCGGACTGGGACGCCACGCCCAGGGAAGTCCGGCTGGACGAGAGGGGCTCGTCCGAGGCTGCGGGCGTGGCGTCCTGGGGGGCGGCGAGGGCTGCGGCCTCCGGGTTAGCAGCATCGGCGGTTGGTGGCGGGGTGTTGGTGGTGTTGGGGGTGTCGGTGTTGGTGGTGGTGGTGGCGCTCAAGGTAGGAGGGAGAAGTTGTTGGAGTTGCTGTGCGTGTTGTTGCTGTTGTTGCTGCTGATGGTGTTGCGATAGAGGCGGGGTGGCTGCTGCCTTGGCGCCACGGGAACCCCGTTTGCTGTGGAAGAGGCTGTGGAAGGAGATGCGTCCCTGGCGCTTGCCCGCCGCACGGCATTTGGGCTTGGGCACGGCACTCACTGAGGAGTGAGGCGACTCTGAGTCTTTTTCAGATCCCATCTTGTCCTCTGATAAAGATTACTAAGTCAAATGCAGTATTACACACAAACACACACACACACACACACACACACACACACACACACACACAGTCTCTCTCCGTACACACAAATACACTATTAGAATAAAACCCACACAACCACACACACACAAGGGAGGATTTGTCCACTTGCGAAACCCAATCAGGAATGCTGTAGATACTTGGGCTCCGGCTCTTGGCAGTCACTAAAGTCCAACTGCTCCCCCAGTGAATATCTTCCTTTTACGAGAAACACACGCAATGCAGGAAAAGCCGGTGAGAAGATAACAGAGAATTTAAAACAGAAAGAGAAAGAGAGATTGCAACAAAATCCCCCTTTAGCTCAGGCAGACGTCTCTTAAAACCTTAGTGGTTTATTACGCTCAGAAAGGTTGAGAGGTTAAGATCCTCTTTGTTAATGTCAACCAAAAATAAAAGACTGTATGTATTTTTTGTATCTCCTGTTAAAAAAGGAGAAGAAAAGAAAACAATCAAGTAAAACCCCAGAGAGCAGCAGCTGTGTGGTGACAGGTCAGAACGCTCCTCAACTCTTCAGCTTTGGTTTGATTTCCTCCTTGGATGTTGGCAGAAATCCCTCCTCCGCTCTCGGTTCTCTCGTTCAGGTCGTCTGCTCGTTCTCACTCTCTCTCCGTATCTGTCTGTGTTTCTGTAGGGGAAGAGGAGAACAGGAAGTTAGCTCAGTGAGCATGCTCAGTATGACACACCTCTCTCTCACTCCCTGCCTTGCCTCTCCGCCCCCCGCCCTCTCTCTCTGTCTCTCTTCTGCGTTTTGACATGCTCGTTCACTCTTAGAACTTACAGCTCGGGGTGGATATTCAGACCAACTCGCATGACACACACAGACTGGACATGGCAACAATGTAACAAGCCTGAGAGCGTATTTACACTCTCAAAGTTAACCACATAAGCCCTATACTTTGTCGTAATGAACAGCGGAAAACAAGGTGATCTACAAGCTCACAACGCGCTGCATTTCAGACGTGTTGTGAGCTTTTGAGCTTGTAGTTTGTGAAAGATTTTGGAAGATTTAGAAAATTGTCGCCTATATATTGACATGCCCAAAATAGGACCGCCAGGTTGAAAGCCGTTGATTCAATACTCCGGAAGCTACTGAGTATAAGCTGTAATAAATAATACCCATCAAACGAATGCCACAGACACTGTCTGCCTGTCTGTTTGTCCTTCACTCGTTCACCTGACGCCCACAAACACTTGTGTCTTTTTCGGGACTCGGTCTCCATCCACGTCATTGGACACTGCTCATCTGTGGTTCCTTCCTATCGCTCTAATCCTTTGTCTCCCGTCAATATAAAAAGCCTCTCACAGTCTCTCTCCATCTCTCTCTAATATACACACACACACACACACACACACACACACACACACACACACACACACAGCGTCACAGCCTCCACTTGCACTTCACACTGCGCCGCTAGTGTGGTTGCCATGGTGACGTTCGCTACGGGCAAGGCAAACAGCGACCCGCTCTGTGACTCTCTCTGGCACTTATGGAGGCACTCTAACGTGCACACACACTCAAACAAATGCAAACACACACAAACGCACACAAACGCACACACTCACACACACGTGTCAACGTGTGCATGTACCGTACATGAAAAGACACAAGAAATGCATGTACACAGTACACACACAGATGCGAACACAGACAGACAGACTGACAGGGCAGAGTGCGTCCTATGCTGGCTAAACAGGCACACTGTTATTCAAGTGTATACTTAGTCATATGACAGTGACACTCCAAATCATCATTCATTTATTTTCTGCAAGCGTCATAGTCGCACAGGAAGGTATACATTTGGCTTTACAGAATGATACATTATTTCATTCCTTTTGATCCTCGGGACTGATAATTACAGTGTTTACAGTTGGATCAATAAAAGGTCTACCGCACCTTATAATTATAAGTGCAGACTGTAATATGTCTGTGCACTGAAGTACAGACAGAGGCTGAGTGGCTTGCCTCCACAGAGAAAACATTACAAGGTAACTGGATCAATGATAATCCGACTTTAAAAAAGAATACTGTCTTATGTGATGGATGGTACTGCATATGCTTGAGTTTAGCTACCTGATCCTATTAGCTTTAAAAGGCACACAGACACAATGCGCAGGCATACTGTACCCACAGTCCACACACAGTGCAGATGTGCCCTGGTTTCCTGTCCATGATCTCTCTGAGTAAGCATTTACAAACCTGATTATAACCATTACTCTGTGAGGTCAGTGGCTGACACACACACACACACACACACACACACACACACACACACACACACACACACACACACACACACACACACACACACACACACACACACACACACAGACAGAGCATGCCGACTCACTATGCGGCATACCTGGACTGATTCGTAGTGGTCACCATTTAGCAGATCATGACCGGGTCACATGGCGCCAACTCTGGCACTGATTTGGATGATTGACCGGCTAGCTGACCAGTCAGTGTGAGCGAGACAGACCTCTCTAGGCCATAATGTCATCTATTATGCATTTATTTAATTTAATTTTCAGTTGAATATGAAGTCACTCCTCACAGTGACGCACAGTCTCACCCTCCTGAACTTAGACAGAAAAACTATCCATTATAAAAGCATTTGGTTTTAAACAAAACTAAGGCTTTTATAATATATATATCCCTTTTCTTTACTTGGCCTCAAGGTGAAAACCACCTTCACTCTGTGTGGGTTTTTATGATCAGTCGATATTTCCTGCTTTTAAAGGGAGCAGAGTTCCATTGACCTACATTGATAACCTACATTACCACAAAGTCGTACAAAGTGTGAGGATTCAAGAGTCCTGCCTGGTTCGTTTGATCGCACGATATGACGGGGGACTTCCATTCTTAGACGCATAGGATAGTGTTTTGAGGACAAACACGTACACACAAGCACAGAGAATGGAGCGGGGAGAGGGAGAGAGAGAGAGAGAGTAAAAAATTCATTGCCAGGTCACCAAAGAACATTAGACAATGTTTGAGTATTATGATATAAAAAGCCTGTTCTTTCTAAATATATTCTCCCACCAGCAGGGTTAATAATAGTCCTTTCATCCTGCACTCTGAGGCTGAGCATCTTCACGCATCACACACACACACACACACACACACACACACACACACACACACACACACACACACACACACACACACACACACACACACACACACACACACACACACACACACACACACACACTGCATGCATACCCACACACACTCAAAGGAGCCGCCAACTGCCATAGTTACCATCTGTGAGAGAGATACAGTATGGGGCTCTGAGTGAGCAGAGAGACTAGTTTTGTACGTCCACATTATTTAGCAAATCATTCCAAAAAGTGTGTTAGTATGCATACGGTAGATTGATATGTGTGAACACGACACTCATGATGTTATGTATGATTGAGCTTGTTGTGTACAAGCATCCACATATGTCTGTTTGTGCTGGTTGTGTACAGATATCCACATAATGTAAGTGTGTATGTTGTGTACAAGCATCCCGTGTGTGTGTGTGTGTGTGTGTGTGTGTGTGTGTGTGTGTGTGTGTGTGTGTGTGTGTGTGTGTGTGTGTGTGTGTGTGTGTGTGTGTGTGTTGTGTGTGCGTGTGTGTGTGGTAAAATAGTAGATGGCCTCTGGAAAGCGTCCTGTCTCCCAGAACAAGGTGACAGAACAGAACAGCCTGTCAGAAGCATCATGCTCCAACAATACACCTCCTCTGTGTTAGCGCTCTGCTCCGCGACTCTCTGGCACAGCCAGGCAAAGCCAAAACACATGGAGCAAAGGATAGGAGGAGACAGAGAAGAGTAAAAGGGGAGGAGGCAGGCTCCTTCCCCGAAAAGTGCCAGTCCTCATGAATAATGAGAACAAAATGTCCTCGTTTTTTGAAGGCTGTAACATCAAAGATGGAGATCACAACATGTCCTGCTGTGTGGGTCTCCTTTGTGCGTCACGAGCTGTTTGGATACATGACACTGAAACCTGCTATTTGGAAAACTTCTAAACTGGCAATTTAGCTTTGAGTTATGCTGTCAATGCCGACAGCATATATCTGGTTCTCAAAATGGGGTCTGGGGACCACCAGCGGCCCTTGAGGGGGTTCCAAGGGTGGTCCCCTCAACAGCAAAATTAGGAACCGTTTATTCACTTAGGCCATATTTTATCCTTCGGCTATTGTTGAGCCCACTAATAAAAGAGGAAACGTGCACAATAGAACTCCATTCTTTTAAAGAGCAATGCACGATAAGTCTGTATCTGTCTGTCTGCAGGTCTGTTTGTCTCCTATTTATGCCCAGGTAGGTCATCAACACGAAAACAGCAGTTTTTCGTGACATCAGGGATCTCTGTGTCTCCATATTCAGTCGATTGATCATAATTGTGGTAGAGGGTTTGATAGAATGATTACTCTGACAACAGATACAACAGGGTACACTGAAAACTAATAGAGCAAGTAAAACGGGCATGCATGCATACATTCCCAACTTGCATCATTCCCCACTTGCGTTAACCCCGAGTGGGCTGGTGCCCAACCGGCACTGGCCTAGTACATATCAATTAGCGGGTCCTTGGGATGAAAATGTTTAAGAACCACTGTAATATTATGCATTACTGTAGTGTAGACAAACACGATGATGATAATTAATAATAATAATAATGATGACGGTCACATGTGTGTGTGTGTGTGTGTAGCGCTGCTGCCATCATGGTGGAAGTGACAGATGGCCACCAGCAGCCTGAGAACGAAATGATCTGGACAACGTGCTTATCATTCAGCACACTCAAACACGCGTCCTTCTCCTTCCACATTCATCCTCCTACTCGCCGGCTGCTCAACGCCCAATTCAACATGTGTGTGCACACGTGAAAAACGCACGCACGCACGCACGCACGCACGCACGCACGCACGCACGCACGCACACACACACACACACACACACACACACACACACACACACACACACACACACACACACACACACACACACACACACACACACACACACACACACACACACACACACACACACACACACACACACACAAAATCAGTTCCTGACCCTTCTTTGACTCTCTGTCTTTCTCTCTCATCGGAGATGGTTCATCTATTACTCATTGGTCAAATTCATTAAAGGACCATACCAGTGGTCTGGCAAGTTTAGCCTATGAGCTATGACTGTATTCTTGGCATCATCACTGCAGTCCAAGCATATCGTGGTAGTGGTTCTTTGATTTAGGAAGCCACTGGATTCCATTAATTTCTTCTTTTTAGTAGCCAATTACTTTTACCCCTTCTTTCTCCCTCTTTAGTCAATATGTGATATGAAAGGGCCCTGGATGGAGTCTACACAAGAATGCTACGAATAGCACTAGGTGTCACATGGACGGATCACATCAGAAATGTGGTCCTCTACGGGGACCTACCACAGGTCACAGTCAAAGTCAGAGAGAAAAGGATGAGGCTGGCAGAGTACTGCGTCAGGCACCCGGAACTAGTGGCAAGCAAACTGACACTGTGGGAGCCAACCCAGGGCAAAGCCAGGAAAGGCAAGAAGCGCACCCCTGGGGCATTTTGTTATCCTTTTAGCATAAACTTTGACTGTACTACCTGTATTGTTAATAATTGTGTTCATAAAGTTTGGGTTTAAATGATGTATAAATACGTACTATACCTACTGTACATGCTACAGGTTTAAGTAATGTATAAATTCGTACTGTACATGCTAGTCGTACTGAACATTACAACCTAATCCCAAATTCTACATTTGGTGTCTCCGGACTAGAGGGACAGACAGTGACAGTGACAGAGACATAACAGCGTGACGGACAGTTTGTTCTGACAGCCTCACACCTCTGCTCTCAGCAGTGGTGCGTTTCAGACAGCCTGAGAATCCATCATTTTGGAGACACTGAAATGATGTCTCCGACTCACTCTCTCCCCCCATGGGGCCAGCCCAACTGACATGATGCATCTAGCACGCACGCACGCACGCACGCACGCACACACAGTTGTGCATATACAGTAGCCCAGTGCTTCTCAAATTCTCATGTCAAGGAGGACCCCCAAATGAATTGTGTATTTTGCCGCAGACGCGTTGTTGTGTTGTGAGCTTGTAGTTCGGCTATTTTCAAATAGCCTATGTATAGGGTTAAAGTGTTTAAACTGATTTTTGATGCTATAGCTATAATAACAAATTTTGCTGGGGACCCCCTGGAAGGGACCCCTGGCCCTGGGGGTCCCCAGACCACACTTTGAGATGCACAGCAGACACATTTACACAGAGATAGAGGTGTACACACATGGACTAGTCTGGGAGACTTCGCCTCAGAGCCTGGACAGCACTGCGTTCTGATTCAAATCAACAGCCAATGAAGAAAAGGGTGCGGGATCCACATGCAGTGGGTTTTGCATGTAAATAGGAGCGACGGGAAGCAATTTCTCCTTGAGAAATTGCGGCCGCCATTGTTGTGTACTGCTGTTTGCCTCTCGTCGGACTGTTTAGACAAGTTGCACAGCTCTCAGACCGGTGAGAGGCGTGTCCGCTCAGATTCAGAGCGTAAGTTACATCCCGCCCACAAATACCAGGGCTCTGGCCCAGAAGTTTCCTCGCCCCTCCCGTTTGTATGCGAGAGGAGAGCTGGCAAAAACCTCTGGGAACTCAGATTACACATGGACAGGCACACACACAAACACATCTGAACATATATGTACAACAAATCTGCACAAATATTCAGAAGACATACATTTGGATGCTCTCACACTCGCACATAATGTGCATCACCAAGCAGCGTCTATCGTAAACAACCGTAATCATGCAGATGCAGATACAGACATGTCTTTCTCACACTCATGCTCTAGGGCAATTAGCTGAGCTCTACAGGTGTGCCACTTTGACTGATGATTGCTCTTACACAACCAGGTTCATCACTTTAAATACTGCCCTAAACCACATGTTTCTCTGTCTCACACACACACACACACACACACAAGACCAAACCAAACCAAACCTTCTGGTTACTAGTGGTTTCCAGGGACACGTCACAATGTTGGAGGATGAGTACAGAAGAAAAGACTAATGTGATAATCTCTGGTGCTCCTTTATACTATCATTTAAACACCCAGGAGAAATTAGGTCGGCAAATGGTAGGCAAAAGACAAGGGTATTACTAAATGTTTCCATAGCCTATTATTCAAACTGACCGCTGATGGGATTGAATATCATCGCTGTCTGCATCTCCATATCAGTCATATTCATTTTTATGTTTTATTTTATATGAATTAATGCCCTACTAGTGTCACGCAATAATAGTGAAAATAGCCGATCTACAAGCTCGCAATGGATGGCATTTGCGACGCCTACAATGACACGTCCACAATTGTGATGCCAGGTTGAAAGTGGTTAAGTGTGTCTTATACAATTTTAACCAATGAATGTACAATAGCTACTGATTAAATAACACTGAATCCATTGGAACACAGGTTCTTTTCTACATTGACAGCAACGACATCTGCAAGTCTTTAATCACAGGGTGGATTTTCTAACCTCAAAACTTCCACCGTTGACCATACAAAAAGCTCCTTTGTTTACTTTCCTTTATTTCATCACAAGCCACCAAAACCATGTCTCATAGCCAGGCTCCAGTAACAGCTGTTGTTCCGTCTTGCAGCAGCAGTTCCCTTATTACATCACGGAGGCATTGCCCTACCAAAGACCCAAACTTCCTGACTGATGACTCTGTTGTGACATGATGGTAACTACTAGGCATGGAGCTAGATGCTGGCAGACGGCATGGCAAAGCTAATTAGCCTGTTTGTTAGCATACCTCTTACCCCTGGCTGTAATCTGGAAGACGGGGACACAGTGCTGCAGCCTCTGGGCAGAACAGGTGGTCCCCTCTTCAACCAGGGAGGGGTTAATGCAGTGGGTATGGTCATTAGCAGTAGAGCAAGTTAGCTACAGTATTAGTAAATGGACCGACAGCGTAAGCCCTTAGCAACCGTAGCTACCTCTTCTGACCAGAGAGACACACAGTTGGTCCATACAACGTTGATCTCTCCCAACCTTCCTGTATCTGTCTGAGCAGAATAGATAGTCTTCTTGCATGGTAAATGGACTGCATAAATGGACTGCATTTATATAGTGCTTTTCTCCTAAGTGCGTCATGAGAGTGACATCAGGGGAGGACCGGCCAGCCGGTGTATGGGCATACACTGATGACATCAAGGGATCTCCATATGGGCATAAAAGGGACATGGACTGAGAGATACAGAGATCTCCATACATGGCCATAAAAGGGACAAGGACTGACAGATACAGAGATCAACATAATATATGGGCATAATCAGTCGGATCAGTGGTGCGACATAGGTGTCAGGGCCCAAACCTCTAGTATATATATTATACAGTATATAATACACACACACAGTAGGAAAGACTAACTAGGGCTGACCTCATCTCAAAGGTCATATACAGTATGTATGTCATACTAAATTATCTATTTAGCAGCTGGACACAATATACAGGTCAGTGTCTTACATCTTACATAATAAGGACACAATTGAGCTGTTTCTAGAAGAGAGGCTATATGCAGTTTTTGTTACTGTCTCACTAACCACTACTAGGCCAACGGACACCCCACCCCAAACACACACACCCCACCTCCCCATCCAATTAGCTGATTGTTTGTTCAGCGGGCTCTTACGGGCTTTGGTCACGCAATTGCAACTTCTCTCTCTCAATACCTCTCTCCCCCTCTCTAAGTGTCCCTCTGACTCTCTCTCTCTACCTCTCCACCTCCAAATGTCCCATCAGTCACAGCTGTCTGAGCAGACAAATCCATCATGGAGGTCGCTTCCGTCATGTCTGAGGCCAATGAAAGGGGAAAGCTGAACCAAGCGACTCGCTCTTCGTCTCTTCTCCTTCATTTACTGTAAGTCAGTCAAGTCTAGGGAGCCGTGATCTGCATACAGTCACCATGGAAATATTAACCCATTAAGACCTGAGGCCGATTCTACAAATGCCTGCCTTCAAAATCAATAGTTCTCAAACTTGTTTGTGCCAATGATGTTCAAAAATAGCAGATGTACAAGCTCACAGCGCAGCACGAAGTGACGAGTTGTGAGCTTGTATATTTGCTATTTTTGAATAGCCAACGCTAAAATCTAAAATGACACTTTGATGATGCTTTAATGGGTTAAATACACCCCCCCCCCACAAACACACATGTGATATGAAAGATAAGTTGTCTGTCTGTGAGTGAGTGGTCTGGACAAATATGATATGATATGGATATGCCTGCCGTTCCATTACTGACAGCGTAGTCGACGACGTTGTTAGTCAATAGTTAATGCCTCAAGACAGATTCAGAGCTCTGTGACAAATTCAAAGGAAAACATTTTTCCCCCTTTTTTTGCCAATGGGTTCCCAGATTGGTCAATGCTTGACATCAGTCAAATTGACGTTGTAAGGCAACGGTTTCTGTTGTGTGTGATGTGAGAGCGGTAGAGTGGGAGAGGAGATGGGAGGGATAGAGGGGGAGAAAGGGAGGAGAGGATAAAGGGGGAGAGTAGTGAGAGTGAGCTGGGTAGAGTAGTGAGAGTGAGCTGGGGGGGGCATGCAATAACCCAATGGGTACCGAAGCCTTAACACATTGATCAAAGTCAAAGTGCCGGGTAGTCAGCACATTCGCACGGCATTGTCAGCCCCCTCTCGCTCTGTCCCTCCCTCCCTCCCTCTCTCTGTCTCTCTCTCGATGATCGAGCTCTGGTCTCACCCCACACACATCCTCCCTTCCTCCCTCCCCCTCTCTCACTCTTTCCCGCTGATCGAGCTCTGGCCTGACGTCACACTCAACAGAAACCATTGCCTGAACGATTCGTGTTGACGCCAGGCAAGTCCATATGGGCATATTTCTCTAACCACACTCACTCACAGACAGACAGACAGACAGACAGACAGACAGACAGACAGACAGACAACTTGAACTTTAAGGAATAGATGGTTCTGTTCCTTGTACTCAATATTCATAATTAACTTTATGGAACACAACATGTAATTGGGTAGTGGGGATTCTCTGCTCCAAGGTTTGGATGCCTGATTATAACCACAGAGTAAATACTGAATAAACACTCCCCAGACAAATTTTATTTGTTAATTTATTGTATCTGGGGGACTGTAAAGTGGTTGTAAAGTGTTTTTTGTGTCAGATACCAGACATAAGTGGTAATGAGAGGGAAGATGAGTTCATGGGAAAAGGAGAAACTTTGATAGCAACCGCATTCTGTAGAAAGACTGACCGGCCTGCTGTTCCCTGGAATCCACGTCACCACGCTCGAGGGCAGAAACGAAAGATCTGACGATTACAGTATGTGTGTGTGCTGAGTGTGTGTGTGTGTGTGTGTGTGTGTGTGTGTGTGTGTGTGTGTGTGTGTGTGTGTGTGTGTGTGTGTGTGTGTGTGTGTGTGTGGTGTTTACACATTCAGTGCTTGCTCATCGTTTTTCTGAGGAAATAGCCTAGATTGAACAATTGCCAAAAGCCCAAGAAGCTTTACACGTCTCTCTCACACACACACAGACAGACAGACAGACAGACAGACAGACAGACAGACAGGCAGACAGACAGTGTTTAGTCTAAAACCACAAAGAGATACTTATGATTGGATCTGATTCACAACTTATGCCATGTGTCACCTCTCCACCTCTCTAGTCTAATATTGTAATAAACTAGACATTTGATGCAGAACACTCTGCAGTATACAAGATGCAGGTAGATATCCAGGAACAGACAGGTAAATAATACTCTCTGCCTGACTGTGAGTGTTCGTAAGACAGTACTTTTCCATTCCTGATTCAAACAGGTTGGCATCTATTCTGTGACATATTGTACATCATCCCTCCTCTCTCTGCCAGATCGTCCTGTCTCGCAACCCAACACTCACAATCGAAGGAAGGCGATGAGAAACTACTTTAAAATGACTGTGCAAAAATCTAGCGTAAAAGAGGCAGCTGTATCTCTATACATTTCTCTCTTAAACACACACACACACACACACACACACACACACACAGAAAGTACATGCCGAAAGTACAGGCTGAGTTCAGATCGAGACATTTGAAGGTGGAGGTAGAGAATCAGGCTGAGCTTCTATAATTAGAGGACAGTTTGGGAGGCGTACTGCTGAGTTGTTGAATGTTTAATGTCAAGCCTGCAGGCACTACCGTGGCGAAGAGAAGTCCTCCCTGAACCCCTGACACCTACATTCACCACACACACACACACACACACACACACACACACACACACACACACACACACACACACACACACACACACACACACACACACACACACACAGTCAAACTATGACTGAATGCACATGCTTGAACAGATGTGCAGAAACATGCATGGGAAGACAAGATGGAACCACACAGACTACTAAGAAGAGACTAGCAAAAGGGCTGGTCTCTCGCTGCGGCCCTAGTGATGACACCATGCTTTGTCAAGCTCATTGTGGATTTGATTACTGTTGGAGCCCACACTGCTTCATCATGCACTTATGGAACTAATCTGTTTTTGTAGCTTCATTTACTGCATTATTTTATAATAAAAACTACAATAATGGTCAATACATGTAATAAATGTGAAGTAAAGTAAAAACAAACATGTACAGAATATACAGGCACATGGTCAAATGCACGCACGTACACGCACACGCACGCACGCACGCACACACACACACACACACACACACACACACACACACACACACACACACACACACACACACACACACACACACACACACACACACACACACACACACACACACACACACACACACACACACACACACACACACACACTTTCCTGACTGAGAGACCCTGGGGAAGGCCAACTGATTGGTTAAAAGTCTATCCATACAAATGAACAGGGTTAATTACAGGCAGAATCAAACAATGACTAGACAAATTGTACTCACATTTCAAAGAGGAAAGCTTTACTGTGGCCTGTGTCCGCCTATGCCTGACAATGGAATGTTGAAATTCCCGGCTATTGTGTGTAAGGTGAATGCTGTATTGACACGGGAACACAAAGCTACTGTGGATGAGGTCATGGTATTGGTAACAATAGCACATGTCAGAAGCAAGAGGAACTGAAGAAAGAGGTCATTTTCACAACGCTACATAATATCATCCGCTTTGGAGAACGCCACATTGTGATCTCATTTCTAAAATATGCCTATTATGATTCAGTGTGTTTCTCAAGCCTTTTCATGTCAAGGACCCCCAAAATGATATGTATATGGCCGCGGACGCGCATCTGAAAATATTTTGTGCTAGGGACCTCCAGAAGCAATGATTTGAGTTTAAAAGAATTCTATAAGAATATATATATTCAAATCACCATTTTTTTTCCAAAAATAGCAGATCTACAAGCTCATAGCGGGTCACTTTGTGCCACGCTATGCTTGTATATCTGTTATTTTTGAATAGCCAAAGCCAAAAATATGGATAAAGTGGTTAATTGATTGTGACGTTATATTAACTAATTTTGGTGGGGACCCCCTGGAACCCCCAAGGGAGTACAATTTATTTTTCAAATAAAGTGTCCCAGTCCCAAGCCAAGAACTGAATAGTCAGAGCCTCAGTAAATAAAAGCCTGGAGATCGAGGTCTTTGCTGCTTTGTCTCGCCAGTGAGTGCAGACCAACCTGGCCAAAGGTCCATTCCACCTAAATACTAACACAAGATTGATGTGTCTGACTGTTACTACAGCAGGGAGAGAATGGTAGGGAGCGAAGCTTAAGCAACAATAATTAGATACATTACTCCACAGGTGTAATGATGTCATTATAATCAATAATAGAACAAAACAACTCCCACAGAGGGTCAACCATTCACTTGGTAGACTAAATTCCAAATATTACTTAAGCTAGGCTATTTGTTAAGTCTTCAGACAACATCAGCCTACCTACCCTACTTAGCCAGGTAGTGTCTCTCTTTCTTTCTTTCATTCTTTTTTTACACAGTGCTGTGTGGTGTACATTCTACAGTTACGCCAATAGCCATATAAAATTACAACTGTGATGAGACTGCGATCAATAGGCTCTATATAGTTCATGAACAGGCACAGCATGTTGTTATGTGAGCCCCTTGGTGGCTCATTCGCTGTTTCAATTTATAATCCCCCATATCTGTAGCTAAATGTTCCAGCCATTGTTGTATGGTTCAGTAAATTGCCCAATCTGACTCGGATATGTCAAGTACCCTACTTCTCTTGTTTCGGGCGACAATGCCATCATCATCCAGTTTCAATGGCATGAGGATATTAATATCCCGGCCTCAATTCCACAATGCATTGCTCAGCCTCTCAGACCAAACACTGAGCAGAGGGGAGTGGCGGGCAGCCAGGAACAACAGCTTTAAGAGGAAGGGTTTTATGTATGATCTAACTACCGGTATGTTGAAAGAGCCTGACAGCAAGCAACAGATAGTGACGTCACGTGGAGAATGATACCACATATTTATATGTAGGCCAGTGGTTTTCAACCTTTTTCGCGTCAAGGACCCCCAAATTGACACATATTAGCCCACGGACCAATATGCGAGGGACTCAACCATTTAGGTTTATTGGGGGTCCCAATCGACACTGTATCATCATGATTAGTGTTCATTTAACTCTGAGAGTGTACAAATGGAACCAGTTACAGACATATAAGGGTGATTCCTAACTATTACTTTGGCTGGGGACCCCCTGGAATCCCCTCAAGGACCACTGGTTGAAAACCCCTGATGTAGGCCATTATACATTCCAAGTCATGCGAGACTTAGAAATTATAGCTTGTAGGCAAACAAGTAATTGGTCTTCCTCTGTAAATGACAATTCATTTATGTTGCTATGTTCTGAGCTGACCCTCGTCTCGACCCTCGAGATCATCTGTAAAATGTAACTGATGGATGCAACGGTTTATTATTTGGCAAAATGTGACACCTCCTTTGAGACGGCCCTTTTCATATTTGGACACAAGACATTTAACCACTTAAACCCCCAGCATCGGTATTGTGGGAAAAGCTTTCACAGAAAATTAGCATATCGACAAGCTCACAACACATTCAGTGAAAGCTTTCCCCACAATAAACGAAATGTCAATACCCATATGGGGTTAAAATGGTTAACTGGTGGATACAACGGTTTATTATTTGGCAAAATGTCACAGCTCTTCAAGACAGTGGTTCTCAACCAGTGGTCCGGGGACCACCAGTGGTCCTTGAGGGGGTTCCAGGGGGTCCCCAGCAGCCTAATTAATAGTTAGGAACCAAATGGACCCGTGTCTGTAACTCTGAGAGTGTACAAATGGAACCAAATGGACCCTAACGGATCCATTTGGTTCCATTTGTACACTCTCAGAGTTAAATGAACACTAATGATGATGATAAAGTGTAGATTAAGACCCCCAAGAACTCAAAATGGTTGAGTCCCTGGCATATCTTTTCAAATGGGGGTCCCTGGGCTAATATGTGTCAATTTGGGGATCCTTGACACGAAAAGGGTTGAAAACCACTGCTTTAAGAGACGGCCCTTTTCACATTTGGACACAAGACAAGACGTTTAAATAATTAAAACAGTGTCGGAAAAACAGACAGGTTGCATACCCAGTAGCGGTTGACTGCTGTAGACGTCCTGTTAGGGTGGGTTAGATGCTACGACACGACTTTCAGCACCAGGATTCCTCGCTACGATGATGTCCAGCCTGTCCAGGAGGAGATATGCGCAGTGGTCGTTCTGGGCGGAATGGGTTCCTTCCTCTCTCGTCTTTGTCAAGTCTACACAGGCCAGGGCAGGCCTCACGTTTAACACGTTCAAACGCTCAAAATTGATGTCCTCGTGGTTCTGTTTGGTGATATGTTATTATTGTTATTAGGTAGAATAATGAATCGTTCCCTGCGCCCCGTCACCTCTCAGGAGGTGCGGACCAGTAGCCAGTAATAATCTGTGCTGCTCTCGCTCCGTTGCTTCGCCGCTGATCGTCGCTCTAACGCAGTGTTGCCAGGTTTCGAGAGAGAAACAAGCAACCAGGTCTATGAAAACAAGCCCAAAGGAAGCCAGCTCTCCCTTTGCACTTTAGACATGATACGTTGGCTATCTGAAAATAGCCAATCTACAAGCTCAAAAAAGTGTAATACTTTTTTTTAAACATTTTAACAACACAAATCTTGTGTGGGGGGTCCCTGCCTAGTGCCTGGAATAAATATTTTCAGATGGGGCAGACAATACATATTAATTTGGGGGTCCTTGACTTGAAAAGGTAGGAAACGAGCCCAAATAAGCACTTTAGAAACGAGTCGCTTATAATAAGCGGACATGGCAACAATGCTCCAACGTCGGTGAGGAAAACCCCGGCCAGTGACGTAGTAGCATAGAGAACATGGAAACCCCACCCCGGACCTCTGTGGGTTCATTTACTGTAATAATAATCATACACTTTCCTGACAATATATTGATTGATTTCTGTATAAACAGTTTGTAAACAGTACAGTGGCACGATTTTACAGTGGTTGTTAATAGGATAACACTTTGTGGTTATGTTTCCATTGTGGTCCTGTGTATTCAATTCATTACCTGGTGTAAATGCACCTGCCATGTGTTATTTATGGTCGTGTTTAGCTTGCTGGATAACTGATGGGGAAATCAGTGAGGACAGTATAGTTAACTTATATTATCAATAAAAAACTAATTGTTTTGTCAATTATTTGGGGCCTACAGGTTGGGAATGGCTGCTCTAGTCCAGTGGTTCTCAAAGTGGGGTCCTAGGACTCTCAGGGTTCCTTGAAGGGGTTCTAAATGGACCCCTACAAGTCTGTACTCTGACAGTATACAAATGGAACCAAATGGTTCCATTTGTATACTGTCAGAGTTACAGACTCAGAGTTAAGATGGGTCCCTGAAATATTAAAGTTTGAGAACCACTGCTCTAGCCCATTGGTTCTCAAAGTGGGGTCCGGGGACCCCCAGGGGTACTTGGGGGGGTTCCCCAGCAAAATGTGTTAATATAGCGTTACAATAATTTTAACCTTTTATATACTTTGGCTATTTTTGAAAAATCGTGAACATTTGTGCAAACCTTGGGATATATATATTTTTTAACTCAAATATACATTATATACATACAAATATACATTTTTAACTCAAATATTTGCCTCTGGGGGTCCCTGGAACAAAATATTTGAGATGGGGTCCACGGCCAAATTCATATCATTTTGGGGGTCCTTGACATGAAAAAGTTTGAGAACGACTGCTCTAGCCCATCTCACCCATGACAAATAAAGGCTGGTTATTATGTGAACAGTACAACTCTCGTTATGGAATGACACCCAGTGAGGAAAAGAAAATAGCCTGACACCCAGTGAGGGAAAAAAAATAGCTTGAACGCCATGTGAAGATTGTAGAAAATCATCTTTTGAGCTTTATTATTTTGGAAAAGCAGGGTGTCAACAGTACAACGGATTCACTTATTCCTGTCAGTGTAGCCTACTTAAAGAAACATGATTGGCTGACATCCAGACCCACACAGCAGCAGAACAGGACATTTCCTATGAAGTGCTATATTACAAGAGATTACTCTTCTTCTTTTAATTCCCTCCAAACACCCAACCATCTCTCCATCTGTTCACCCACCACAATGTCTCTTCTCTCCGTAGTTAGGGTCCGAATGGAGAAGTGCAGGACTCAACCAGCTGGAAGAGAAGAAAAGGCAAGATAGAGGGAAAGAGAAGCAAAGTGTAGGGTGAGATACACAGACAAAAGTTGTGTGCAAAAAATAAAATAACGACACCATTCAAATGCTTAAATTAATTATCAATACACTGCTAGCAGTACCATGTGTTGGACATGTGGATACACAGCCCTCTTTCTACTGTCCCATCTTTTACTGCAAGTAGAGGACCAGCCTTCCTTACCTCTTCAAAGGTAGCACAATTCAACAGTACGAATGCAAAGAATTTACATGACCAGTCTTACTCTTTAAGGTAGCATTCACATGAACGTTTAACAGTTTCAAGGAAACCATACACGTCAACAGTTTTCTAAAATAATTAATGAAATGGAACCAAGGCATGATTAAGCACATGCCTTTGTTAGGTAGATTCAGCATAAAATTGACTCATCAAGATAAATATAAGACTGAACATTCAACCGCCACAGCAGTATGGCAAAACATCTGCTTCTGTTTTTCTTCACAACAGCACCGAGAGCACAGGGAAATATTATGTCAGCCATTCAAGGGAAAACTGTAGTTGACACAGTCTGCATGCAAGGTGTTTCAAGAGAAATGCAAACAACAGGTGACTGGGGTGGGGGGACAACGCATATGGGAGGGAAACCTAAGCGGAAGAGTAGGAAAGAAGACTACGTCAAAATCCTTATTCCGTACTGTTTTCTAAAGGCATCCAGAGGCCAGATTGGATAGACTATTTCAAGTGATGTTGACTATTTCAAAGTAAAATCCAGCATAAATCAACTCACGTATTGGTGAATACAGGCAATGAAGTGCCATGTTCAAATCAATATAGAGGGACCCTTAATCTGCAGTCAGAGTGCAGGATAGCTATTCTGTTGGATCTCTTCAAATTGGATATATTGCATAAAATTGCAAGTGTTATTCGTCAGATCACTTATTACATTTAAGGGGTGGTGTTGTTACATTCATGACCAAAAGGTCATCAATGTAACACCAACTTAACAGTAGGTGTATATGCTTAAATTAATAGGTGTATAAACTTAAATTAGTGTACAGTACATTTCTACCAGTATATTCAGTGGTGGCTTATCCAACAGGCTTGAGGTGCTGAAGCACAGGGCACCAAACGGCGTGATTGTACTGAAATCTACACTCTTAAAACACTAGGTCAATACTTAATCTTTAAAACGTTATCTTTTAGAGTGCCGAGGTTCAGATAACTTGCATGTACCCCTCCTGCCCTTAGCCTAAACTCCATTGTCAGAACCTTTCCTCTAGTGAGTCGGTCTCAATAAAAGTGTGCACAGCACTATCTTTAAAAAAAGAAACTATTTTCAATGTTATCTATACATCCTTTGAATTTAACAAATATAATTGTGGTGTAAAATCAATATCCTTATTTTCAAGGAACTTTCTGCTTAATCACTAAATCACTAAATTGGCCAATTTAGGCTTAGTTTGGTATATTCATAAAGTATAATATCCTAAATATAATTTCATTTTATCCTACAATACAGAATCTGTTATAAACCCCTGGAAATTGATTTCCCTGCATTACAGTTGGAGGAAATTAACAATTTCACAATGCAGCAATGCTCAGCAGGGAATACCAGGGACAGTCTCAACCGAGACCGGAACGCTCGCCCCAAAACACACTTGGCCCGATTTCTTTTGCGGAACGCTCGGCCCCAGCGGCGAAACACTCGCCCCACTTGGCACGGAACACTTGCCCCCAGCAGGAGACCACTCACCCCACGCGAGGCGGACCACTTGGCGAGAACAGACTATAGCCCCTAATATCAAGTTCGGAAGTAGTTATGCTAAAAGGCACCGTCAAGCGAGCAGTCAGGCGAGCGAGTCACCATGCCGAACGTTGCGAAGTCCACTTCAGCACCATTCGAGTTACGTCCCGATACTGACAGAATATTAAATCATCAATGAGAAACTTTCTCAAAATAATCTGTCATTATTATGAGAGACTAAGTCATTATTTTGAGAAAGTTTGATAACGTTTGTCATTTTGATTTCTGATTTTTAGATATAATCTTTTAGTTTCCCTTTATTTTTAGATACCAAGTCATCATATTGAGATACTATGTCATTATTTTGAGAAGTCATTATTTCAATAATTTTCTCTAAAGATAATTCCCCCATCACATTTGCGTAAATCCATACTTTGCTTCGATACATACTAACTTGACTTGATTTAAATACTTTGTGATCATCAACTTTCTGCACTTTCTGGCACTCTTTGTATGACTATTGCAAATAAACCGTTTGGCACTTTAGGGCTATGCATAGAGGCTACGTGTACTGGACCTCTGGTCTGATTAGGTGTCAGACCTCTAAGTGACTGGAACACAAGTGCTTTGTCAGGCGAAAACATGACAACAGCAGGTTGCTCTAGTGAGGGAACCTGGTCAATGATGCCAAAGTGAGGTAAGCAACTCTGAGCTCAAGTCAGAACACTCAGTCTTTTAAACATTCTAAAATCAAAAGTAATATATATTCTATAATATAATTACAATGCATTTATATCCATTAGGCATTAACATTAGCATTTATCAGCTTTAGCCGGTACAGTCTCTCTAGTGTCCAGTAGGAGTCCAAAGAGTCAACATCACCCAGAGAGGAGCACTTGTCCAGGAATTAGAGAGAGGAGGCAAGGATTTAGGTGGAGAAGAGGAAATATAGGAGAGCAGACAAAAATAACTATAAATTAAATAAATAAATATAAATAAATAAATGGAATATTTGGTGAGTAGTGGAGTTAAGGAGGCGAAGAATAATCAGTTCTGTTGTCCAGAGAGAGAAGGGGGGGGATTGCAGGTGGGTGAAGAGTTCCAAGTTGATCAAAAGTAGAGAGCTGCGATTGATTTACATTTAGTAGTGCGCCGTGGTGTGCACCGGAAATAGCATATCTACAAGCTCACAATGCATTGTGATCTTGAAGATCTGCTATTTTCGGGGCACACAACTAAGTATAATGTAAACCAGGCTTTGGGGCCAAGTCAGTTTATGCACGAGTTAAGCAAACCAAAAACTTTATATCAGCAGCATATGTTGGAGAATGATCACCAGTATACAGCCAATATTATATGTGTGAACAGTTATTTTTCAAAGCCACATACTAATGGATGACTACTGATTTGTGTTACTCTGTCTTGTTTTAGGCCATCTCTTGATAACCACTCCTTGATATCGTTTCTTGGCTACGTTTTATTTGCATTTTTGCAACTAAAAACATAATGATTGCTACTTTTGCTGTATACTATACAGAGAACAGTCCAGCCGGTGTGACGTTTGCTTAACCCTCGCACAGTCTCCAGTCCTTGGCGAAAGAAAGAAGGCAGAAAGAAGAACAATGAAGAAAAGTTTGAGTTGAGTTGGAAGAAGAAGGTTCACCAGGTGAAATGTTAGAATTCTTTTTTTGGGGGATTTGTTTTAGATGAACGAGACTTGGTCTTTACAGGCGGAGGCGCGGGCAGCAGCACTGGTCGCCGCGGTAGCAGAGAAGGCGGCTACGATGGCGGCAAAGACAACGTTGGGTGTCTGGGCGGCGTCGACAGCTGTGTGCAGGCCCCGTTTGCTGTAGTACTGCACCAGAGGCACCGTCTGCCGGTGGTACGCGTCCAGGCGCGAGCGCAGTGTCGACTCATTGTCATCGCTGCGCCTCATCAGGGGTTCGCCCGTCACCTGGGAGAGGAGAGGACAAAGAGGGAGTTTTGCTTTGCTTTTTTGCATTTTTGTTGTCATGGCAGTCTTTATTGTGTAATTGTAAAATAAAGTGACAACGAGAGAGATAAAGACAGAGACACTGAGAAAGAGAGGACTGAAAAAGCTATGGTGAAAGAGAGGCGATTTGACCAAAACATTAGCGTGGTGAACCATCCCGGTCACAGAATTCACACTTCATTTTCATTCAGCAGACCGCTGAATGAAAATGAAATGTGAATTCCGTGACCAGGATGGTTTACCAGGCTACCAAAACATGGGGGTACAGGGAGAAAGACACGAGGAGAATAGTAATAAAGAGGGGTGAAGGTTGAGAGAGATAAGAGGAAATAGGATTTGAGATGACACGGAGCAAGACGGAAGGGTAAAAGGGGACACATGAAAGGCAGATGAAGAGGGAGAGGAGAGAATAATGAGCCAAAGTGCTGGTCAGCTCAGTCACTCTTGCCACAGTCAGTGCATACACACACACACTATGGGTTCCGAGCAGCTACTGTACAGCTCCACACACACACACACACACACAGTACTGGGAGCCCTCTCATGTTTTGCCAATGAAACAGGAGCTCAGCGCCGCTATAGCAATACTCCTTTCAAAACTGACGGGATTGTGTGTCACTGTGAAAGGGTCTTTGTTTGCAAATGTGCCACTGGGTTTCACACGTTACATGAAACGAGCACACAGAGACACGGTCTTATCGATGCACATTCCTCCACAAACGGAGTTGTTACATTAGCGTATGAAGAAACGCTGGTACAAGGTACTCTGTACTGTCCACACCAGGTCAGTACAGCTCACCTTGTGAAGCTAGGTCTGAATTAGTCCTGGCGAAAGTGCAATCCACCCTGGATGCCCTGGTCTAGTGTTGATGAACTTTTTAAACAGTGTATGACTTATACCTTAGTTGTGTTATGATGTCAGTATCTATCTACTTGATACTGACTGACTGAATCAAATAACCTTTTCAGCCTCAGGCTGACACACAGAACTAGTTGTTAAGCTATTCCTTCACTTTTCTTAAGTACATTTACTGTCTCTTCCAAACCCACCCTATTGTAGCCACAATCACCTCTCCTTCCATGTAATCTTTGTTAAAGGAGTAGTTCACCCCCCCAAAAAAAAATTATCTATCAATTACACACCCCATGAAGCCTTGAATTCATCATCAATCGTCAATAAGAGACTCTTTGAGTCGACTCCACCGGTGATCAAATTATTGGCTCAGGAATGCGACAAAAACTAAAAAGTCTCCATGAATTCAAGGCTTCATGGGGTGTGTGATTGATAGAAAATAAGTAATTTGGGTGAACTACTCCTTTAAGATAACAATCAGTTAACGTGTTGTCCGACAATAATCAGTTGACAGTTGTCCATCCTTTTTCCAGTTAACTACCAAGCCAATCCACACTCCCATTCTGGCTTCCATCACCAGCAACACCGCTTGTCATCCTGGCTCAAGCACCTCTATCAACGTAGAACAAGAGCAAAATACTGAGCTGAAGGTGACAGATGCATCATGTCTAGTTATATCATTTAGACTATTTAAAGGACAACATGGATGTTTCCTCTGTGTGGTGGTCAGTAGAACAGTTAATGCTCAAAGTCGCTTCAGGGAGTTGGCAGGTTATCCACAGTAGTTTAATTTACAGCGACGGTTATTTTACTTATATTTAGTAACTACGTGTTTTGTCCACAGTAAACCACCCGCTCTTCCAAGCCCTGACATCCACCCATCACCACTAGTCACTGCCGCTTAAAACAAGGATATCATCCTCGACAGGGAGCTGGTTTAAGCAAAAAAAAGCTTTAGACTAAGCTTTAGACCGGCAAAGATAAGACAGGAAAGCGTATTCGTAGCATTGACGGTTAAATTACTTACATCATCTTTCATGGGTTCTTTGGGAGGGTTGAACTCTTCGTGATAGGAGCGTCCACTTGCCTGGTGAATTAGCCTGGGTAAGTGGTGGTGGTGTTAGGAGATGACAGAGGAGGAGGATAGGACAAGGGAGGGAAAGAGAAAGGAGGATAGATTAATGACAGATGGTCGTGGTGATATAGCAATAACACACGTGTTTCACATTGCACTCTCTGCCTCGGTCTTTCACATACATCTTGTCCTATTTTAAAGGCTTACGCTGCGGCCAATCACCACAGTACAAAGGAGCCACATTGATTCTGCACCAATCAACCACAGGTGTACTCTATTCAGCTATGGGCTCAGATAATGTCGGGTGATTATGGTGAATAAAGACAACAAAAGCGCACCAGTTATAACAAATGATGCAACAGAAACAAAATATTTTTAACAGAAACCTTTCCAGAGCAGTTGTCCCTTATAGAGTTTCTGACTTTGCAAGGGGTAGTGCATTGAATGTACAGTAGGAGCTATGAACTGTAGGCACAGAAATGCATTCTGCATACAGTAGACCTCATACCTAATCTAATTCTACTGATCTTTAAAATGGAAACACAATGGAAACTTGTCCCAGGACCTTTTTGTGTTATGCTTTTAGCCCAAGTGTTTTACTGTACTTCCGTGCGGTTTACATTTTGTGACTTATTCAATCAATCAATATCATTAAAACTGTAGTCTACTAGAGTTTATGACCATCTCTCACCCCCTGCTCTTAAATTGGAGGATAGTGACAGGGCTGTGTAGGGAAAACAAACGTGTACTTTATGTTCTATAGGCTATATATTTTTCTTTGAATTTTACATGATGTCACATTTGTACATATTTGGCAAATTTTGCTAAATTTTCAGATCATTTCAAACATACATGAATGTAATTAAAATGTATTGGAGATTAAATATATTTCCCTTGGACCCATTTGACCACCTGCGGATCCCGGGACCTACTACATTGAAAGCGGTTTAACATCACTGATTCACAAAACAATCTTTGTTGTTGTTGTGTATTAAGAATTTCAGGGACTTAGGGAAGTCTGCATTGTGCAGTGGGTGCATACACACCGCCATCTAGTGGGCAGACAATACAGGCCATTTCAGATGTTCAACCACACAAACCCTAGCGTCCCTATACTGGCCATAAGCGAACATACAATGAAAATAGGCCAACATACAGATGGGTACAGATTGCACAGATATGACTACAGGTGTGCCTTGAGATTTTGACTTTCCCTTTGATGTGCCTTGTGCACAAAAAAATAGAAAAACACTGATATATTCAATTATTCCTTGATTGATTGATTGAATACTTTATTAACAGTTTGCAAATTGTACAGCGGTACAGTTTACAACTCTTTAACACACTGTGTTTTAGCAACCATAAAATGTATATATTGCACAATGACTGATAGATTACCCCTCAAACCAATTTAGACAAACCACAAATCTACTTTATGCAGGCTAGTAGGCAAGTTACTGTCATTTAGTGCATGCACCACTGAAGGCAGTGTTTCACATAGGTCTTAAACCAGTGAGTGTTAAATCTAGGGGCATCATGGTCGCTAGTGGGATTTTTGTTTACACTTTTGGTGTAGTGTTGTTACTGCTGTGTGAGCCAGACAGCAGACAGTTTTTCAAGTCGCTCGTGAGAATATTCAGACTCATGGGAGAATAGTCATGATTATCCCACCAATGTAAGTTCATCACAATAAAATGATCTTGTTTTTTTAATTGTTTTAATTAAAGGATACCATCCTTATTCTCCCACCCACACATGACTTGATTGTTCATTCCTGTAGCATGAAATCAAACTACTCCTACCTGCCACAGATCCTGCGGACCAGCAGAGAATCATCAACATTGAACTCAATCACTGAGTCCAGCTTCTCTTGTCTCTTGTCCATCAAGTCATCGAGCTGGCAGGGAGAGGGACATACACAAAGCAACAAATAAACCATCGTTTTAATTATTAGAAAAAACATTAGCTTAGTTTTTTGTCCTTCCTTATGCAACACAACACATACAGTAGAACCTAAACATTACTGCACTTGGTAATCCAACTGAAAAGGTTCACATGCTACTGAGAGATCTATGCATCGTTTAATTTTTATCTTGGGTTAAAATGCAGCACTCAAGTGTTGTTTTAGATATAATGTACAGACTGAGTGATATCTTCATGTAAAGGTGATCCAATCAAAACCTCACCATCTCTGCTTGTTTGACCGTGCGGGGGAAACCATCCAACAAGAAGCCCTTCTTGCAGGGTGGCGTGTCCAGGTTCTTCTCTATGAGTTCCACCACCATCTCGTCACTGACCTACACGAGCACAACAAGGATAACCTCAGCCCATTCATTCATACGCTCCGACTAGGACTGAATCAAAAAACCTTTTCAGCCTCGGCTTTCTTCCAAACCACCCCATTGTAGCCACAATAACTTCTCCTTCCATGTAATCTTTGTTAAAGGAGTAGTTCAGCCAAAAAATGTCTTATTTTCTATCAATTACACACCCCATGAAGCCTTGAATTCATGGAGATTTTTTTAGTTTTTGTTGCATTCCTAAGACAATAATTTGATGACTGGCGGAAAGGTCATCAAATTATTGGCTTAGGAATGCAACAAAAACTAAAAAAATCTCCATGAAGTC
Organism: Gymnoscopelus microlampas; assembly: GCF_963454915.1. Lineage (NCBI taxonomy): Eukaryota > Metazoa > Chordata > Actinopteri > Myctophiformes > Myctophidae > Gymnoscopelus > Gymnoscopelus microlampas. The sequence continues at coordinate 35,332,283 of NC_139952.1, forward strand.
TCCATGGGGTGTTGATAGAAAAGAATACATTTTGGGGGTGAACTATCCCTTTAACCGATCAATTACTTTAGGGGTTTCTGTTCTTTGATGGTGTAAAATGATTGAGTCTGAAAGTAATATATTTTCTTGTGGCTGCAGCACCATGTCATATGTTTTCGACTATGTACTTCACTTACTCGTGTTGTTAACAAGCAACACAAGTTTTTTTTTTTTCCAAGTACCTGTCTAATAAATAGTCAGATACGGTTCCTTGAGAAACATTGTAGTCTCTTGACGTCTTACACAGGATGTTCCCTCCGAACTCTCCCAAGTTGGTGCGTCACTCATGACTGACACCCAACTAACATCATAGTTAAATAATTCAAACTATACGTTTTTTAAATTCTTCGAAAAGTCCTGCTATTCCCAGGAGACAAGTGTGAACGAAGCTTCCAGGTGAAAGTATGGCCGAGTTAAGTTTTCAGGAGAATTTGGGAATATATGGATTCCAGATGCCAAAGGTGAAAAGAAAACATCAAAATGATCGATTTAATAGCAATGTCTCCTCTATTGAAAAAAACAAAACAAATTTAAGTCCTGGAAATGTTACAGCATGCTTGCAAATAGACACTGCATAGTCATCTTACCAATTTTCCAGCATCCATGGTCTCTTTAAGCCTCTTGCCGAGCGCAGAGCCTGATGCCACCATGGCCCTCAGCATGTCTCCAGTGGCCAAGTGGCATACACAGTATTTATCTGCCAGCCGTGGGGCCTGGGGTGACATTGGATGGGGGTCAAGACATTAGGTCAGGCAGAAACATTCTTTGGTGAACTAGTTAGAAGAAAAAAATCAATCTCCAAAATGTTTACAGTGTATGGCAAAGGCCTTACATAAATGAATGAAAGCACCAAAGGCCACATTTTGCCTACAGCTGGTATATTTGTCTTCCCTGCCTTACCTATCAACATGGCAGGCAGTCGACTATCATTTTGGTGATATTATGGTGTAAAGTTAAGTGTAAGGTCCAAGTGGCAAGTTAAAAAACAACAACTGGCGTGTGAATTTTAACATTAAGTTAACCAACCACTTTGGCAGGCAGAATTCCCAACAAACATGCTCTTATTTGGTTACACCTACAGTGCAAGTCAAATGAACTAGGGCTAGGCTAAACATCAACATATTTTGCAGGCTGGGACAAGCCTGCTAGATTTCTGACATGTTCATGGTCAAAATTCAAAGGAACAGCTACTGGTTCCATCAAACGCACTGCCTTCAAGGTTTGATGTATACATTCCAGTCATGAACAGGAGACACAGATGAGGGGAATGATGGTAAACAATGCGAGTCAAACACCCCAAGATTTGAGACAACACAGATATGACGTGCTCGTCCCCTACTACAACACATGGCACTCAATTTAAGAAACAAACTAGAAATGACTGGTGTAGTGGTGAAAGGTACACTACACCTGAATGAAAAACGTTGTTTAAAGGACATTTTGAAAATTAATTAACATGCATTCTGTCTGGCTTTCCAACACTCATACAGGACATTTTGAAGTTTCACTGATATGGGAATACGTCAGAGTTTCCTGTAACTGTTTGTTTTGACATTTGCGACACAAAGCCTTATGGGGAATTGTGCAACCTCTGGTATGCAGCCAGACCACAACTAATGGGCTACTGGGAGGGGAGCAGTACCGTCTATGCAGCACTGCCTTTGGGACATTGCACGTGAACCTACATTGTTTTTAAGCAGAGGCAACTGCAAGACAGAGGTACACTATTACCAAAGAAGTGAGGAAGCAATTATTTTAGTAATATGAACAAAGACATGTAGACAGAGCTCTCAAATAATTGGCAGTTAAGTAAGAAATGTAATTTGTTACCATGTTACAGTTCAAGAGAAAGCTCATTCACTATATGGACACTCATATAACAAGGTACATAGTAAAATCCTCAGGTGTTAATTTATCCATTTGTAACTTTGAGAGTGTACAAATGTATACATATACACTACTTTGCGAGTGACATCTGGCATCCCTATTTCAACGCCAGTGGTGCCCCAATCCTAATAATTTAGATAGCCACGGTAGTACAATACTTTTAAATACACCCTGGTGTCATAAACACCCACAGTAGACAGTACAATATATTTAAATACCAGTGTTATATTTACACACACACACACACACAAAGTATATTTATATCATTTAATTCAGTTACTTACAATATAATAACATTAAATATTCATATAAAATACAAGTGTAAGTGTAGCAGAGTGGCTCAGAGCCTCTGCCTGTAGTAGTAGACCAAAAGCCTAATATCTCAACTATATTGTAGCCTACTACCATGGGCGTCTCAATACAACACTGTGGTATTAAATATTTTGTACTACCATGGGCATCTAAATCCGTGGGATTTCTATAAACACTTGACCAAGAAGCCTTGTTTGAGTTGGACTTGGGAGTGAAAATGTGTTGCAAAAGACTGCTTTAGACACCTCCTGGTTATTGTTAAGCCAGACTGAAAAATCTTACACAGCTGATTATGTCTGGCACCTAATGTTCCACTGTATGACCACCAGTATTATCTTTTCATCTCTTGCCCACTCGATACAAACAAACACACATCATGCCACTTTGTTTTGCAAGTATCCACAGTACAGCCACCAGGTCACATTAAAGTTACCACATAGGCCCTATTTTATACTTAATAGTTTAATTGATTGATGTACTTTATTTAGTAAGACATGAGAACAGTACATGACAGTACATAATAGTACATGGAAGTACAAATTCAGAGTAACACTACTAGCACAATAGTGTTACTCTGTGAAAATAACCATACAAGCTTGTAGATCTGCTATATTTGAAAAATGACAAGCCTCAAATAGGGATGCCAGGTTTAAAGACAAGACAGGAGTTCATAGATACAATAGCCTGTGAGGACTTCAACCCTAATAACCTATGCTTATAATAACCTGGTTATAACTCTATGCTTCACCCCCATCGCTGTGATTGGCTGAGACACACCCAGCCCCCCCTTTTCATTAGGAAATACGTCATGATTATGGTCGCGAAATGACATTTCAACTGGTCTTCAAAGTTAAAGTGACAGACTGGTAGCCCCACTAACCGTGTTGCCAGGTCCGCTTATTATAAGCGACGTAGGGCTTCTTTTTCTGTAAAGTTCATTGTAAATGCTGGTAGTTGCGGTTTGCGTTTTTTTGTTCGTTTCTAAAGTGTAGTTGCTTATTTGGGCTTGTTTCCTAAAGTTGTCGCATTGCGACGAGTTGCTAGCGTTGTAGATCGTCTTTTTTTAAATTGACGTAGTAGCCTAGCCTGGTAAACCCTCCCTCCAGAAATCTCATTTCCATTTGATTTAATGGAAATGAGATTTCCGGAGGGAGGGTTTACCAGGCTAGTAGTAGCCTACATTCGTTTCTTTTGGGCTTGTTTTCCTAGATCTGGTTGCTTATTTCTATCACATAATCTGGCAACACTACAACTAGCCTGCCAGTGGCACTAAACATAAGTTCCTAGATTGCAAACTGTCTTTGCAGCACCTGGAGAATCGCTGTCTGTCTGTCGAGACATCGGTGCATGATGCGACTGATCTGTGAATTCGTGATGAGAATTCGTGACAAAATAAAACCGGAGTCAGCTTAGCCCACACTGGTGTCTACTAGTGTTGCCATGTCCGCTTATTATAATCGACTATAGGCTTCTTTTTCTGTAAAGTTTCTTGTAAAAATTGGTAGTTGCGGTTTTTTGGGATTGTTTCTAAAGTGTACTTGCTTATATAGGCTTTGCTTAATTTTTAAACCAGTGGTTACCAAATATTTTCATGAATATATCTTATTCCACAGGGAGCATTTGTGTTAGAATGTTTCAAAAACAATATTCCATATTTATTGCAAGAGTTTTTTTTTAAATAGCCCATCTACGTCGATCTGCAAGCTCACAAAGCGTCACATCGCGACGCGTTGTGAGCTTGAAAATCGGCTATTTTCAATGCATATAGGTTTAAGTCCTCATAATGGCCGAGTTGCTTCTTTTGGGTTTGTTTTCCTTGACCTGGTTGCTTATTTCTCTCGCATAACCTGGCAACACTGGTGTCTGCTGTCGGCCATGCGCTTTGCATTGCTAAGGTTAAGGCTAGCAGCTATTAGCTCGACTGAAACAAGTCTCTCACCTGCGTCCCTTTGCCGGCCCCGGGCGGTCCGAGCAAAATCGCCCGAATCCCCTTTTGCACGTCGGCCACGGCCTCTTTCAGCTGTGTGCTGGGGGCCATTGTCTGTACAGTCGGGGGGGAAACAAACAGGGTGACACAAACTTTATGACGGCCGTGTGGCACTTTGGGCTTTGAGAGGAAGTACCTCCGCCTCCTTTTCAAAATAATTGAGTAAAACCAGCGTTGCCATGTCGGCTTATTATAAGCGACTTTGGGCATCTTTTTCTCTTAAGTTGCTTGTAAAAAATGGGGGTTGCGGTTTTTGGGGTTTGTTTCTAATGTACACTTGCTTATTTGGGCTTGCATACAAAAATGAAATTATTTAAACCAGTGGTTCTTGCATATGTTCATGAAAATGTTTTGAACCCAGGGGAGCATTGTGTTGTTAGATTGATTCAAACATATTCCAAATATTCCACATTGTATTGCAAGAGTTTTTGAAAATAGCAGATCTATCTTGTAAATCGGCTTTTTTCAAATAGCCGTCCAGGAGGTTTAAAGTGCTCATGTGGCCTAAGTTGCTTCTTTTGGACTTGTTTTCTAGACCTCGTTGCTTATTTCTCTCACAAAATATGTCAACACTGAGTAAAACCCGCCCCCCGTGAGAGGACACGCGTATTTCATTGGCCATCAGAGGGCTCAATCAGTTGTTCTCTACGCCGGTTGGCTAAAAAAGGATGGACGTGTCCTTAAATATCTTCCTTGAGCTGATCTAAATTAACTAAACAATTCTGCTTAATATTCATTTTTAATTAATGTGATATATGTTTGTCGGGGAGCATTTTATTAAAATGTGAGAGCTCTTCCACCAAACTGAATTCAAAGTAACATATTTATACATCTTCATCATTCATGTCCATAAGAAGACATGTCACACTTGGCTATTAACTGGTTTCAGAGCAATAGCTGGACACACACACACAAACACACACACACACACACACACACACACACACACACACACACACACACACACACACACACACACACACACACACACACACACACACACACACACACACACACACACACACACACACACACACACACACACACACACATATTCAGAAAAACGCATTTGTGACATGAGTGCTATTTCTAGAATTGTGGGCATGAGATATATTTAGCCATTGCCTTTTCATCTATTATAGACCCCTTATTCTAATAATGCAAAGAGAATAAGTTAAAAAAAATTGCACTTGACTTGATATTTTTATATGGCAATGGTTGAAATTTCAGTTCCTTGGTTTATTTATTTTTCTCAGTTCTCTGTAAATGTCTAGTCAAATGACGTGTGGTTTGTCCTCAAGTGTCTTTCCAAGTTCTCTTTCTTCACCATCACTGTGCAGTTCTTGCTGATGAGACAAATACTTACAGTAGAATAATGATGAGAGAGCTCTATCCAGTTCCATGTATGGTACACAAATACATAATACATATGGCTGAGATTTCAGTTCCTTTTTCTCAGTTCTATGTCTGCTGGAAAGGTCTAGTCAAATGATTTATGGTTTGTCTGAAAGTGTCTTTCCAAGTTCCCTTTCTTCACTTGTTTTAATTCATTTTCCCATCAATAATAATGTGTTGTATACATGTCTTTTGTCTCATGGCGTCTGTTCCCAAACTCATTCAACTGATGTCTTGTCTCATTAGATGTGGCTGAAAAATAGTAGTAGCTTAACATAAATATTGATATGCTGCCAGGGTCAATCCTGTGTTAATTCTCACTGCCCCACTCAAGAGTTGTGGTTTCTTTCTGTTAAGGTGAACAAGTATTCGATGTTGATGAGAAAGTCTCAGACCATGCGTATATAGGTGGTATGATGTAAGGTATGCCAGTGGAACAAATTAACAATGAAGGAATTTAGGCAGCTATTAGTAAACATTACTTCTAGCTGTATCTCTTGTCTTGCATCCTCACCTGATACACAAAATAAATAAAACAAATACAAAATGTGCCATGGACACGGACAAGTCTTGTCACGGACACGTTTGTCCGTGTACGGTCATGTTGATGACCCCTGTGTGACATTTGAATCTGTTTGTAACCGCCCCTTAGAAATGAATCTTCCAAACCGAAGTTCCAGACTAATATCTACGCAGGCATATTAGTCTGGCCATGCCAGGCTAATAAGGGGTAACCGGAACCCTCGCCCAAAACACACTCGCCTCCATTTTTTTCTGTGGACCGCTCGCCCCCAGCAGCGGAACACTCACCCCCAGTGGCGCGGAACACTCAGCCCGCTTGGTGAGAACAGACTACAGCCCCTAATATTAAGTTAGGAAGTAGTTAAGAAAAGAACAGTTACAACGGAGGCGCACCGTCTGAAGCAGACTTGAGCCATGAGAGGCACTGCCGAGCGAGCTCAGGCGAACGCGGCAAAGTCCACTTTAGCCAACTAAGCGCTGTTCGAGTAACATCCCGATAGGGACAGAATCGTAAATCATCAACCCCCCCAGTCTCGGTACCCCCGAGACGTCAAATGTGGCTGAGTAGGTTCTGGTGGCCTGGTGGGTCCGACCGTTCCGAAGTCGCCGTATTTGTGGGTCCGACCATTCCGAGGTCGCTGAATTTGACTGGGGCGAGTGGACTTTGATGGCCAGAACTAGGTGGGTCCGACCGTTCCGAGGTCGCCGGATTTGACCCGGGCAAGTGTGTTTTGGGGAGAGTCTTCTTGTAATTCCTACAAGGTACCAAAAGGTTCTGTTATGAGATAGACATCAGTATATCCAAACAAGGGATGCACTATATTGACATTTTGGCCAATATTCCATATTTCCATTATTGACTAATTGCAAGGTCAAATCGACTGATACGATACAGACGGATACCGATACGTTTCCAGTAGGATACCTATAATACAGTAATTGTGATTCTGCATACAGATGCAGACTTGTACTATTTTTACTTAACAGTTTTCGAAAGCCCCCCCATAAAACACTGATTGAATATGCAGCCTTCATCATCACAAAGGCCTTTTCAGCTTCACAGTCAAACATAAATAATATAAAATAAAATAGGCTATCGGCTAAAGCAGCTACATCATTTTGATCGGGTTGACATGGTATTGAATTTTTACGGACGATATTGCAGGTATTGCCGGTACCGATATGATATAACCAATTAATCGTACACTCCTCATCTAAACATTATTTTAATCCTTTTGTCAGCTGATCTTTATGCTATACAGAACCAATGTCATTACAGCCGATATAGATAGAATCCTTATGAAGTAAAACATAATATCCAATATCTTGCCACACCCTTTGTCTATACAAAGACAAAGGCATGTGGTACAGGTTATTTATGCAGAAGGGAATACCTTAAATGAAAACTGGCCAACACTTTTTAGACTGCAAAATGATTGTGGTTGGAAGTCTTAATAAATAATGTACAGAATATGAACTTGTTGATTGTCTGAAAAAAGGAAGTGATAAAAAGAAAAAATGAAGACAACTTGCAATGAGAGGGGGACGTGTTTTGGGGAACAATGATATTGCATTGTAGGCTACACACTTTTTTAATGTCTATTTTGGGAGAGTGCATGTGCTGTAATCATCAGAGTCAGCTCAACAGTTGGGAAGTTCACACAACTCCTCCACTATGTCTGAAGTGCTTTACGCTGATGTTAAATTCAAGAACCCCAAAGGGATTAACGCACAAGCACATGGTGAGTTTGAAAATGTATTTATTGATTGATTGATTGAAGGATTCAACTGAGTGTGCCCTGTTTCATTGGGGTTGATTGTTATTGGATCTATATGAATATAAATGAGGAAATAACAAAGGAGGAGTGTTGAACCAAGATAGAAACAGTGTTGAAAGCATTATGGTAAGCTTTTAATTGTATGTTGTATATCTATGTCAATAGAGACATAAATAATAAATGTTCATTTAAGGTTAAGACACTTTTAAGATACTGTTAAGACAATTTTGTATTATTCTTGTAACTATATAAAGGTGGTAAATGTGAAGAGAGGTTGAAATATGAGTAAAGTTTGAGTGAACATGAACATTGTTTCATGAATGCAAGCTGTCAAAGCCAAACAAATAGGTTTGTATTAAAATGCATGATACAGTATGATCTTGTCTGACCAAAGATGACAAAGCTTTAATATTATGTGAATAATTTAATAATAAATGGGTGGATAGGGAGATGGAAAAGGAAATGTAAGTTCAACTGATGATATTAAAAGAAAGCTGCATTCATTAATAGTTTTTGTTCCTGTGTCAGCTTCAACATCAAATGACAGCACATATTCTGAAGTCAGATTTCCCAAAGCTCAGGGCAACGATCCTTCCCAAGACCCCACTGGTAGGTGACAGCCACATGTGTGTATTCTTATACTGCTATGGGCGAAAAAGGTCAAAGAAACCCTTACTCTAAGATAATTCTGTCTGCCTTTTGTATCGTTAGTAGTAAAACCCTGTTTTAACTATGTGCAACTATGTGACCTGAAATAGTGAGGATAATGGTTAAAGATTATGTCTGGGAATATTGCTGAGGTTTTATCAAATAGATTGAAAAACTGTATATTTGTGATTTGTGTCTGTGGTGTATTTATTTATTTATTTTCCAAAATGTGGATTTCCAATGAAATGCTGACATGTACAATAAATGTCTGGACAAGGAAGTACAAAAGAGGAAATGTCCTTGAAATGTGTCTTTAAGAGACATTATAACCACAAAGTCAGAAAGTCTAATTTTATGGCCTATTCATGGTGTCCAGTAAGGACAGAAACGGCAAAGTGGTTAGAAGAAACACTGGAAAGAATACAGTAGGCCTACTCAACACAATGAACCATGTAGTGCTGCCAGTGCCAGAGATGGCATAGTAGATGCCTATTGATACATTGTCATACAACAATGACAAAGTGCAAATATAACCGATTTTCAGTTGGATACTTTTTTCAGTTGGAAATAATTCCTACAACAAAGTAGAAAACAACAACAAGATACAGGACAAACTTCTAAAAGTCACATTCTATATGTTCAAAAGATGATTCTGTGTCCCATCCAGTGAGGTCAAAGGGCGGCTCAAAGGTTGCCTCAGGTCGCTGTGATGCAGTGAAAGTGGGACTGGGTCTTCTCTGTGCCCTCCTGTTGGCTGCAGTCATTGCCCTAACTGTTCTGTGTGAGTATACACTATGGGACTCTCGTCTAATTTAGTTTAATTGTAAGAGCAAAGGGCATATGAAGTTGAGTTAATTTAATTAGTTAAATCATTTATTTTAAGAAATTGGACCAGCAGAATGTATTTATTCTTCATCACAATATTAAACATTTAGTCACTAAAGAAACCTTCTAAAAAGCTGATAGAGGAGCACAACGATCTCAAATATCACTGGTCTCAGGCAGCAGACACAGTGGGCCCTATTTTTGCCAGTGCCCCTAAATGTCTTTGCCATTTTTTGCTATTTTTAAAAACATTTTCAAATAGTTCAAATAGCCAATCTACAAGCTCACAACGTGTCGATGTAGATCGGCTAGTTGAACTGTTTGAAAATGTTTTTAAAAATAGTAAAAAATGGCAAAGAAGTATAGGGACAATGGGTAAGGCACCTGCGAAAATAGGGCCCACATTGTACTTTCCTATTAACCTGTTAAGACCTGAGGCTGATTCTACAAATGCCTTCTAAATCGGTAGTTCTCAAAATTTCAAGATCTTTAAATTTGTTTAAAAATAGCAGATGTACAAGCTCACAGCGCGATACAAAGTGACGCTTTGTGAGCTTGTATATCAGCTATTTTTGAATAGCCAACAACGCTAAAATCCTAAATGACAATGCTTTCCCGGTTTTAATGGGTATTGTTAAGAGAATATTAACACATCTGATTAATGTTTTTTTTTGTCTCTCAGATATGCAAACCAAAGGTAAGATCAGATATGAGTTTGAATTAAATGTTAAGACAAATTCTGACAAATGTTTGCACTTCAAGAAGGATTTTTTTTGTTAAACACATACAGATAAACAAACCCAAGAAGCCATACAAAAGAATCTCACAGGTAAGAAGAGCAAAGATCTCACTATCTCTACCTCCATTAAATTAGGAGATATAAATATATTACAAGGAGAACAGTAAATGGTATATATTTTTTTTACATTAAAACTAAAAGTAACAAGAAAGAATGCAAAACATAATATTCATGAACAATGCTATCAACATTACCTTTCAGCTAAACGATATGAGAGTAGCGACAGACAATGTTGGCTAAAGATTTTTGTTTTGCTTGTTTTAACAGACAGTATTAAGGAACTGAGGTCCTGCCAAGCAAAACAGGTTTCTTGCCCAGAGCAAATTCAAACACCAAAGGGTAAATAATGCATTCTCATACACATGTATGTAATTGATAAATTGATGCTCTCAATTTAAACGATGACATGAAATAACATAATGTGAAGTGAAGTGATTGCTTGTTCAAACACCAGTAACATTCCAGGGTCTACTAACTAAATGATTACTCAGACAGTTTGTGTGAGGTATATGAGAGACAAGTAAACAGCAGTTCATTCTGCGTCAATAATGTGCAGTTTTCTGTTTATAGTAAAAACATACACTGGAAAACCCCAAGGAAATGATAATACAATTTCAGGTTCAGAAGTATTTCTTTAAGTTTTCAACTTTTACCCATAAATCTCTTTAAAGGACCAACATGTAACAAACCATGTGCAACAGGCTGGGAGTCTGATGGAGGAAAGTGTTACTGGTTCTCCTCTGACAAACACACTTGGGATGAGAGCAGAAATGCCTGCACAATTGAAGGAGCGGACCTGGTTAAAATAGACAGCAAAGCCGAACAAGTAAGATGGCATCAATGATTTAGAGCTGTACATTATACTGTTGTCCCACAGGTCACATCCTCATTCTTTTAGATGTGTTTTAGCAGTAGTAATGGTACCGTATTCCAATAAATAATTCATTTACAGCATTCAAATTTTCCTCACAATTTTATATTCAGAGATTCTTACAAGGAAAACTGATGCAAAAAATGGCTGTAGCGAAAGACAAGTTCTGGATTGGACTGACCGATGCAAAGGAAGAGGGCCAATGGGTTTGGGTAGATGGCTCCCCACTGACTGAAAGGTTTGACTGTTTTTCCACACGTTTAATGTACTTTGCTCTCATCTCATAAATTAAATGTGCTCGCTTGATCAGATATTATGTAATCATATACAAATCTCTCATAGATTCTGGAATGCCGGAGAACCTGATGACTGGAAAGGAAACACAAATACTGGAACATATTCTAATGGTGAAGACTGTGTAAGAATGGGGGAGAAGTATGGTACAGAATCTCCTTGGTTTGACGCATTCTGTGACAAACAACAGCAATACATCTGTGAGAAACAAGCAGACACTGGCAGGGTTGAGAGAACATGCGTCTAATGCACAGTTTATTTTATTTTACTTATATAAACTTTTTAACACATTGGATATACTGTATCATCACCATTGCATAATAATTAAACAGACACAACATTTAACACACACGTAGGTGGTTAATGGATAGAATATCCTCTGTCCTATTTCATAGAGGCTAAATTAAAGCATTTGATGCACTGTAAATGTCACAAATATCTTCATTTCTGTTTATCATTAGTGACTAGAATAATTTCATAGGATACCCCGTTTATCTGATAGGTAAATTGACATCAACAGTCAGTATATACTGTGGACTACACCAGGTATGACTTTTCTTTTTTTTGCTGCTCTCCCTCATGGAGCTACTTGCGGATTATACCAGGGTCAGTCCACCTTCAGGGATACGCACTGACCTTTTGCACCTTAATCCCATGTATAACGCACTGACTCTTGTCTTTTTTTATTGTGCTCTTTTTTTTCTCTAAGCACCTTATTGCTGCTATGCTCAGGCACCTTAGCTTGTTTCTTATCTCAGGTACTCTTGTAAATATGTAGATAACTTGTTTGGCCTTTCTGCTGTTCTCTTGTCTGATCTCCTTCCCACCCTCTTCTTTCTATGGAAATTAACGTTGCGTTGGGAATGATGTAAAAAAACGAATTTCACCCACTTTTCAACCTCTCCTTCACAATTATTATCATTCATTTATTGTCATGTTAGTGAACTTATTAAGATTTTTTTTTTTATCTCAAGAAAACAAATGATTTCTTATGCATGTTATTTGCACATTATGTAAATATGGAAGTCAATGGTAGGGATCAGGCTGAAACCTTGCCTAAATTTATAATTTGGGGTTTTCTGTATATATATATATATATATATATATATATATATATATATATATATATATATATATATATATATATATTGTTTTCTATTCATATTGTTCTTTTCTGTCTTTTATCTGTCTTGAAAAAGTAAATGACAGAAGTACTTTGTACGGAGTCAATAAGAAACCAATACTTTCCATTTGTACCTTAAAGGACACTATCATCTTTGATGTGCTGATGGTTGTCATACATAGACTATAAAGACACAATATTTACGATACAATCCATATTGTATCTTGACTCCCTACCCAAACTCAAAACTAACCTACCATAAAAGAATGGCTGACCTTAAAATATAATTGGGATTCATTCAACACCTTTGAACACCTTGGTAATAGCGTCCTCTGCCCCCAACCCCCCACCCCTCCTTTCTCTGTAAATATGCCTTTTGATGCTGCTGAGTTTTGCTTGTTTTGTTTTTTTTACAGATATTGAATGGATCATAAATTATGTATTACTGATGAATTGAGGACAATGGACCACAATGGAAACAAGCCCCTGGGCTTTTTGTGTCATCCTTAAGCATAACCTTTGGCTGTAGTCTACTACCTGTACTGTTAACAAATGTGTTAATAAAGTATTCAATCAATCAATCAGTTGACAGAAAATGTGTTTTATCCTTTCTGGGTGTTCCTACAATTTCCTTGATACATTTTTCAAGCAAGTATCAGCCTGACATGCTCATACAGTCTATGGCTGCCATTACATCAACCCGATTCATATTTCCTGAATTCAAGGTCACTACTTTGCCATAAACACAAAACATAAGGACAATGTCATGGCCACCAAAGGCAGTGGCTAAAAAACATGAAGTATGGGTTGCAGTTTTACACATTCATAGATTTTACCCCACTGACATCACTGGATTAACCTTTCAGCACAACTTTGATGGCCTTTAAGAGACACACAGAAGACAGCTCAGTTTTATGACTGGATATGGAACATTAGCCTTGCAATAAATATATAGAGATTGTGGTAGTAGTTCACAATTGTGATAGTGTCACTTTAAATTCAATTATTTAAAGTCAAACAGCTACCGCCCAGTATGGAGCATAACATTTTGTCCTTTAATGAATGCTTATAATCGAGAAAGAAAGCTAACAAATAAAGGAACTTGTTTTGAGGAACAATCCATTTTTGCAAAGTGTACATACAGTACACTCAACAGACACAGTAATGTGGTTTGGGCGTGATGATGAGCTGATGTATTTGCTATTTTATGTATGTAGTGACTTCAAATGTGCTGAGAGGTGACAGCAAATGTGTGAAACAAGAAGTAAAAAAAAAAAGAGGAAGTTCCCAGAAAGAAGGTGGCTGTGAAAGACGCCTAAAAGCATAAAGTCATAGAAATTCAGATTTGATGGCCTGTTGTGTCCCTTGTCCATTGTGTCTGTTGATGACAGTTTAACACCTGTTGGCAGCCTGCATATTTCACTTGAGTGTATTGTAGGGCTGTCACGATTATGACATTTTACTAGACTATTAATTGTTACACAAATAATTTGCGATTAACGATTTAATTGTGTTTTTGTCGTTGAACGCTGGAATGTATGAATAAAAATTACATTTCTGTTTGGCTTTGAAGTTGCACAGGGCAGATATGACAAATAACCATAATTTACAAAGAAATGACTGACATATTTAATAACTTTATACTTAAAATTTTTTTTGTGGAAATAGCCGATCTATAAGCTGACATGCTTGTAGATCTGCTATTTCCACTATTTTTGAAAATATTTGAAAATCTATCCGATTAGGCGATTATGTAATAATTATTGGTGTAATAATTATTACACCAAAACCTCCAGTGTGGTTGGATAAATACAATATTCAACACAATGAACCACAGAGTGTTTCCAGAAATGGTTTATTGTCCCTGCCTACAGTAGAAGTAGGGCTGCAACTATTGATTATTTTCTTAGCCATTATTCTATCGATTACTTTTTCAATTAATTGTAAAATCGAGAAGCATGTTGTCTTTGATAATTTGTCTGGGTATTATAAGTATCTTATACGTTTTTTATTAATTGTTAATTAATATTTGTTAATAGGATGTTCGTTTAAAGTGCTACCAGGAAGTAGTTAAGCAAAAAACAGTTACAACAGAGGCGCATGCACTGTCTGAAGCAGCCATGAGAGGCACCACCGAGCGAGCTCAGGCGAACGTGGCGAAGTCTGCTTCAGCCGACTAAGCGCCGTTCAAGTTACATCCCGATAGGGACAGAATCGTATATCATCAAACCCCACCCCTAGTCTCGGTACCCCCGAGACGTCAAATGTGGCTGAGTAGGTTCTGGTGGCCTGGTGGGTCCGACCATTCCGAGGTCGCCGGACTTGTGAGTCCGACCGTTCTGAAGTCGCCAGATTTGTGGGTCCGACTATTCCGAGGTCGCTTAATTTGACTGGGGCGAGTGGTCTTTGATGGCCAGATCTAGGTGGGTCCGACCTTTCTGAGGTCGCTGAATTTTACTGGGGCTAGTGTGTTTTGGGGAGAGTGTTCTTGTATTCCTACAAGGCACCAAAATGTTCTGTTCTGAGATAGACATCAGTATCCAAACAAGGGATGCACTATATTGACATTTTGGCCGATATTCCATTACTGACTAATTGCATGGTCAAATCGACCGCTACGATACAGACAGATACCGATATTGCGATACAAGTTTCCAGTAGGATACCTGTAATACAGCAACTGTGATTCTTCGTACAGATGCAGACTAAAAAACTGTACATTCTTATATTACCTACAGTACTTAAATGTACTATTTTTGCTAAACAGTTTTCAAAAGCTTCCCCATAAAACACTGATTGAATATGCAGCCTTTATCATCACAAAGTCCTTTTCAGCATCACAGTCAAATATAAATAATATAAAATATATCGGCTAAAGCAGCTACATTATTTTGGTATCGGGTCGACATGATATTGAATCTTTATGGCCGATATTGCCGGTACCGCTATGATTAATCATATATTAATCGTATACCCTTAATCTAAACATTCTTTTAATCGTTTTATCAGTTGTTATGCTATAGAGAACCAATGTCATTACAGCCGATATAGATAGAATCCTTATGAAGTAAACAATAATATCCAATATCTTGCCACATTCTTTGTCTATTCAAAGACTAAGGCATGTGGTACAGGCTAATTATGCAGAAGGGAATACCTTAAATGAAAACTGGCCAACACATTTTAGACTGCTAAATTATCGTGGTTGGAAGTCTTAATATATAAAGTACAGAATATGAACTTGTTACTTGTCTGAAAAAAAGTGATAAAAAAAAAATGAGAAGGGGACGTGTTTTGGGGAACAATGATATTGCATTGCACACACTTTTTAATGTCTATTTAAGGAGAGTGTATGTGCTATACTCATCAGAGTCGGCTCAACAGTTGTGATGTTCACACAACTCCTCCACTATGTCTGAAGTGCTTTACGCTGATGTTAAATTCAAGAACCGCAAAGGGATTAATGCACAAGCTGATGGTGAGTTTCAAAATGTATTTATTGATTGATGGATTCATCTGAGTGTGCCCTGTTTCATTGGGGTTGATTTTTATTGGATCTAGATAAATATAAATGAGTAAATAACAAAGGATGAACGGACACATCTATTGATAAGTGTTGAACGAAGAAAGAAACAGTGTTGAAAGCAATATGGTTAGCTTTTAATTGTATGTTAAATGTCAATTGAGACATAATAATAATACATCCAAGTAACGATATAAAGGTGGTAAATGTGAAGAGAGGTTGAAATATGAGTAAAGTTTGAGTGAACATGAACATTGTTTGATGAATGCAAGCTGTCAAAGCCTAACAAATAGGTTTGTATTCAAATGCATAATACAGTATGATCCTCTTGTCTCACCAAAGATGACAAAGCTTTAATCAAATGTCAATATTTCATAATAAATGGGTGGATAGGGAGATGGAAAAGGAAATGTAAGTTAATCTGATGATATTAAAAGAAAGCAACATTCATTAATAGTTTTTGTTTCTGTGTCAGCTTCAACATCAAATGACAGCACATATTCTGAAGTCAGATTTTCCAGAGCTCAGGGCAACAATCCTTCCCAAGATCCCACTGGTAGGTGACAGCCACATGTGTGTATTCTATACTGATACTGCTACAGGTGACAGCCACATGTGTGTATTCTATACTGATACTGCTATAGGTGACAGACACTTGTGTATTCTTATACTGCTATAGGTGACAGACACTTGACATGTGTGTATTCTTATACTGCTATTGGTCACAGCCACATGTGTGTATTCTTATACTGCTATGGGCCAAAAAGAAACCCTTACTCTAAGATAATTCCTTTTTTATAAAACCCTGTTTTAACTATGTGCAAATTGACCTGAAATATTAATAGTTAATAGTGAGGATAGTTATATTAAAGATATGTCTTGAAATATTGCTGAGGTTACGTATTAGCGAATACATTGAAAAACGGTATATTTTTAAATGTTTCCAAAATGTGGATTTCCAATGAAATGCTGACATCTTCAGCAAATGTCTGGACAAGGAAGTACATAAAAGGAAGTCTTTAAGAGACATTAAAAGTCAGAAAGTCTAATTTTATGGTCTATTCATGGTGTCCAGTAAGGACAGAAACTGTAATGTGGTTAGAAGAAACACAGGAAAGAACGGTAGGCCTACTCAACACAATGAACCATGTAGTGCTGCCAGTGCCCTATATAGCTATACATTGTCATACGACAATGACAAAGTAAACATAACAGATTCTGGATACTTTTTTCAGTTGGAAATAATCTGTATAACAATGCAGAAAACAACAACTACTCAAACTACTAAAATGAATGCCCTAATCTCACTATTTCATCACATTCTATATGTTCAAAAGATAATTCTGCATCCCAGCCAGAGGGGTCAAAGGGAGGCTCAAAGGTTGCCTCAGGTTGCTGTGATGCAGATATGTTTGACATATGTTTTTTTTCAAACACAGATATACAAAACAAGGACCTACAAAAGAATCTCACAGGTAAGAGCAAAGGGCTAAATCAGTTGTTCTCAAACCTTCAAGATCTTTCAAAAATGTTCAAAAATAGCAGATGTACAAGCTCGCAGCGCGG
This sequence comes from Gymnoscopelus microlampas, assembly GCF_963454915.1. Lineage (NCBI taxonomy): Eukaryota > Metazoa > Chordata > Actinopteri > Myctophiformes > Myctophidae > Gymnoscopelus > Gymnoscopelus microlampas. The sequence continues at coordinate 35,349,852 of NC_139952.1, forward strand.
CACAAAGTTACGTGCCCTGAGCTTGTATATCTGCTATTTTTGAAAAGCAAACTTTTGAAATGACACAGAAGCTCTCCTGGTTTTAATGGGTATTGTTAAGAGAATATTAACACATCTGATGAATATATTTTAGGTAAGATCAGATATGAGTTTGAATTAAATGTTATGACAAATTAAATATCTGACAAATGTTTGAACTTCATGAAGGATTTTCTTTGTTAAACACATACAGATAAACAAACCATAGAAGCCCTACGACAGAATCTCACAGGTAAGAGCAAAGGGCATAATGAAGCTGATTTAATTTAAATGTTAAATAATTTATCTTAAGTCAAAATATCAAAATATTAAACATTTAGACACTTAAAATTATCTCAAACATCACTGGTTGGAGACAGCAGACACATTATACTTTCCTTTTAAATTAGGAGATAATGTAATACAAGGAGAGCAGTAATTAGTATGTCATTGTTTTCCACTGACTTCTTGTGTATACTATATGCAAATACACATACATGAAGATAAGTTTGAATGGGCGAAATGCTCCTTTAATGTTATTGTACATAAAGCAATTTAATATTAATCTGTGATTCACCACTCCTTTTTAACTTTTAGTTTATATTTGTAAGACAAGTTTGAGAATCTTCAAAGACCTCTCTGTGTCACATTCCCACCTCAGAATCCATCATTTGTGTCAATCAACGCTGTTGGACATTTGTCTTACCACTGTTAAGGCACGGTCACACCGCACTTTTATTTTCCCTCTGGGGCAGAATCTGCTAATGCTTTGTCATTGCAAATGTGTGGATTCATGGTCTTGCGATGTTTTGACCGAATCCATGCATTTGCATTGACAAAGCATTGGCAGATTCCACCCAAGAGGTAAAATAAAAGTGCGGTGTGACCGTGCCCTTACCAGTATAAAACAGCCATTAGTCCCTCAGTAATAATTTTGGAACATTGATATTATTTACAAGTAACACACCATGATTTGTTGTTTAAATTGTTATGTACTATATTTGGATCTTCAAGAAGGCCTTTTTGTTAAACAGATTATACAGATGTGCAACTGCAAACCAAAGAAAAGCTACACATGATGATAAATGAGAACAATGTGCTTCAGAAGAATCTCACAGGTAAGATCAGAAGGAGTATGAGTTTGAATTGAATTTGTTAAATAGCTGATCAAATTAGATGAGCAGAATGTCTTCATTCTTCACAACATCAGAAACGAAAGAAAAACTCCAAAAAGGTGATAGAGGAACAAAATGAACTCAAGAATATCACCACTTTACAACAGAATTACACATGGCATAGAACTTTTAGCTTTCCTGTTAAATCATTTATTCTTCATCAAAATATTAAACATTTAGACACTGAAGAAACCCTCTAAAAAGCTGATAGAGGAGCACAATGATCTCAAATATCGCTGGTCTGATACACCAGTCACATTGTACTTCCTATTAACCCATTAAGACCTGAGGCTGATTCTACAAATGCCTTCTAATCAGTAGTTCTCACATTTTCAAGATCTTTCAAAAATGTTCAAAAATAGCAGATGTAGTGGCACGAAGAGACACACTGTGAGCTTATATATCTGGTATTTTTGAATAGCCAACACTCAAATCTGAAATGACACAGACTCTTTCCCGGTTTTAATGGGTTTTGTTAAAAGAATATTAACATCTGTTGAATGTTTTTTTTTTTATCTTTCAGATATGCAAACCAAAGGTAAGATCAGATATGAGTTTGAATGAAATGTTATGACAAATTAAATATCTGACAAATGTTTGAACTTCATGACGGATGTCTTTGTTAAACATACAGATAAACAAACCATAGAAGCCCTACAAAATAATCTCACAGGTAAGAGCAAAGGACATAATGAAGTTGAGTTGATTCAATTAGTTAAATATTTTGTTTTAAGAAATTAAACCAGCAGAACGTATTTATTCTTTAGTTTAGTTTAGTTTAGTTTATTTGCACATTAAAAAAATTACATTTGATAAAAAACAAAAATTAAAAATGAAAAAAAAAAAAACGTGTTTATTCTTCATCAAAATATTAAACATTTAGACTCTTAAACAGCTGATAGAGGAGCAAAATTATCTCAAATATCACTGGTCGGAGACAGCAGACACATTTTAAATTAAGAGATATTACAAGGAGAGCAGTAATTAGTATGTTATTGTTTTCCACAGACTTCTTATGTATACTATATGCAAATACATATACATGAAGATAAGGTTGAATGGGTGAAATGCTCCTTTAATGTTATTGTTCGTAAAGCAACTTATTACATTAATCAGTGATTCACCACTCCTTTTTAACTTTTAGTTTATATTTGTAAGACAAGTTTGAGACTACTACTGATCTTCACGGACCTGGGAATCGATCATTTTCGCCAATCTACGCTGTTGGACATTTGTCTTACCAGTATAAAACAGCCATAGACCCCTTAACAGACGACGTCATACTGGCTGCGTGCAACGAAACCCATTATATCAGGTCTCGTTAGGACGCGTCTCACTAGCCAACACACACAAGAGGGGGTTGGGGTGTGCTGAAACCAGTGCACCCCGAAACAGGTTGGGAATTGATTGCGTGAAACAATCACCTGTGCGTCCAGGCTCAATGTTAGTAAACAAATAATTGGTCTATTAGTCCCTCAGTAATAATTTTACATGCCATGATTTGTTATTTAAGTTGTTATAAAAAAATGTTCAAGAAGGCCTTTTTGTTAAACTGATTATACAAATCTGCAAATGATGATACAAGAGAACAATGTGCTTAAGAAGAATCTCAAAGGTAAGATCAAAGGGCATATGAGTTTGAATTGAATTTGTTTAATAGCTGATCAAATTGGATGAGCAGAATGTCACTGTAGCTGCTGCCCCCGGTTATGTTGAATGATCAGGCAGGATTGGTCTCAACTGGTGTCATTTATTAGAATGCTGAACACCGTGAAAACTGTAAACATACAAAAATAAATATTACAATTCATATCTTTTCAGTCTCACACCAATAAAATCCATGCATTTCAATAACTTTCATTTCAATTCAATAATAAGATTCATAATTCATTTAAATAGTGATTCTTCATTGTTCATTTAGTTTACTTTTACCCAAAATAACAAGACCAGGACAACAAAACCAAAACCAAAAGAACCATACTCAAATGAAATAAACAAATACAACAATTGGATACCAAATAAACAAACAAACAAATCATCCTAACCTTGCTCCGCAAACCGGGGTAGAGCTGAAAGGAGCGTCATAAACTTCGGGCATTTAAACCCCAAACCCCAGCGGCTGCATTACGTTTGCAACTGTAAATGATAAGAGCTTTACTGAAATGTTCTTTGAATAAGAGTGATTCAACGTTACACTAGCCAACACCAAACATTTACCTGGCTGCCGCTGGTGTGACAAACAAAGGGCTGTGCCTGGAGAGGCACGCTGTCGCTGCACAGAGCGTCTGAGTGTAGCCGTCTTACTCAGAGTGTCAATGAAAGAGTGTCAAAGGGGGCGTGCACAGCTATATGAGTTCCGGTGCGGCAGCGAGTCATTTCAAAATAAGAGGAAAAGTAAAGTGAACCAAAATCAAACAACGTGAACGACAGGATAACTTCAAAATAAAATACATGAAGTTTAAAACAAGTGTCGCAGGCACTTACACTCCCACCAATCATGACACATGATTCACAATATCTCAATAAGATCAATGAGAGTTTGAAATTATGTAGTCATTCACTCTCTAAGAGGAGAACCAATTTCTGAATTGGCCGAGGGTTTAGAGGTTAAGTCTTGTCTTCCCATCAACACCTTGACGCGACGTATCAAACCATCTTCGTCTGTTGTAGTATCCACGACTCGTCCAATATGCCATTGGTTTCGATGCAGGACGTCTTCTTTGACAATGACCACGTTGTTCGCTTTAAGGTTGCGTCTGGGAGTATGCCACTTTTGCCTTGTGGAGATGTTGGAGAGATACTCCCTTTTCCAACGGCTCCAAAACTGCTCGACCAGGTATTGAACTCGCCGCCACCTTTTTGTTGCATACACGTCTTCTTTCGCAAACTCCCCAGGAGGTGGAAGGGCAACCTTGGACTTCATCAAAATGAGATGGTTTGGTGGCAAGGGTTCTAATGACAGCGGGTCGTTTGCTCCGTCTACAGTCAAAGGGCGGCTATTCACAATAGCCATGACTTCATAGAACTGCGTTCTGAGAGGAGAATCATCGAGTCGACCAGGGTACGGAGAGAGTACAGCATCAAGTACATTTCGAACAGTTCTAATCTGGCGATCCCATACGCCTACAGCGTGGCTTGCTGAGGGTGCATTGAAGACAAACTCGCATTCCCTTTCTGCCAGGAAAGTCTCTAGTCTCACAGCATCAATTTCCAGATCTCCGGCCTCCCACCAGAGAAATCGCAAGTAGTTGCGCAAGTCAGGATGGACAGAGAATTGATGGAACATTTTCTCAATGTCACAGATCACAGCTAAGGCTTCTTTTCTTAAGCAACAGAACACTCCCACCAATGAGTTGATCAGGTCAGGGCCAGTCAATAGTTCATCATTCAAAGAGATGCCCCGATATTTGGCTGAACAATCGAACACAACCCTCAGTGTTCCTGGTTTCCTTTGGTGGTACACACCATGGTGTGGTATGTACCATGCCGTCTGTCCCTCAGGTATTTGGGGGGCCAACTCCGCATTACCCTTCAACAGCATATCTTCCATGAAAGCCGTATACTGGTCTTGATAGTCTTTGTTGGCCTTCAATTTTTTCAACCTTTTGTTGTTGGGTAGGGCCGGTGGATTGCTCGTTTTGAAGGGGAGAGGCATCTCGTAGTGTAAATCCTTCTTCTGTCGGATATGGTCACTGAGGAGTTGCACAAAGTGAACATCGTCTTGGGATACATATTTATCCTTATTTTCTAACCTCCTTTCATTAAAATCTGACTCGAAGATTGTCGGCACATCAGTGGGTGATGGAGTTGGTATTTCCTTTACTGTAATTCGATGAACATAACTGTGGTTCCCTGGCCGATCCAGACGTGGATTTGAGGAGCCCACTATACTCCAACCCAAGACGGTTCGTTGAGCGAAGGGGTCGTTATCATCTCCAGTAATTACCTCAATGGGTGCTAGTGCTGCAGGGCAGTTGGTTCCAATTAGTAATCCTACCGCGCAGTCCTGCAAAGGAGGCAGTTGGTTTGCTAGATGTTTCAGATGGGGCCATTGCAGAGCCGTATTTTTGGTGGGGATAGAAGACTTGTCCACCGGAATGAAATTGCGTGTGTAGGCATGATTTAGCTGGATCAGTTTCTCAGAGCGCAGACCTCTAACCTGCAGTCCTCGGACATTCATGCTGGCTGTAACAGAGTCAATGGCCGTCATGGTGCTGAGTTTCAGACGCACAGGCTGCGTGTCCACTTTCAGCTCTCCAAGGAGATCTTCTAAAACAAATGTGGAGTCACTCTGTGAGTCAAGTAGGGCGTAGGTTAAAACCTCCCTCTGTGGCTCCTCCGTAGATGAAAGTAGGACCGGAACAATGCTTGAAGTGGCAGAAGCCCGTTGGAATACTGTATGCGCCGTGGCGGTATGGATCTCTCCACCTGCATGGTTATCCGAGGAAGTAGACTCCTTCACCGTTTCTCCCACCGGTCTCCTATCTCTGTCGATGTGTAGACAAGTTGGATGAGGTCGTTCACACACGCTGCAGGTATGGCGTCTCTTGCATTCTTTGCTTACGTGACCCTTTCTTAAGCATCCGAAGCACAGGTTATTTTCAAAGATGTAAGCTTTCTTTTCTTCCAAAGATTTATTTGCAAAAGTGGGGCAGGTAGCAATACCATGGGCTTCCTTGGTGCAAATGGGGCAGGTGAATACAGGTTGTGGGTGTGGATCCTTCTGAGTGCTGGTGTTAAAGGCTCTAGTTCTTTTAGATGTTCTGTCATCTATTGGTCTGCTCTTCACCAAGAAGGGAGATGCGATAGGATTGCAAGCTATACCAGCTTCCGTTTGAAGGAACTTCGTAAAATGTGTGAAGCTGGGGTAATCACCGGATGCATCCATCTCCTTTGCCACCACTCTGCTCCATCTACGGACGATCCAGTCCGGTAGCTTCTTGAGGATCTTATGATTCTCCTCGCAATCATTTAAAATTGATAATCCTTTGACGTAAGGCATTGCTTCCACACAGCTCTGCAAAAAGTCAGCAAAGTCCCGTAATGCAAATGGTTCCTCTGCACCAATATTAGGCCATTTCATTAGCTTGTCTCTGAAAGCTTTCTGTACAATGAACGGGTTTCCGTATCTCTCGCGTAATACCCTCCAGGCTCCATTGTATGCCTCCTCTGAATTTCTATAGAAGAACCCTTCCACTGATCTGAGGGCTTCTCCAGCTAAATAGCGTTTGAGATAAAACATTTTTTCAGTTGCAGATAGTGGCTGTCTATCGATGAGTGCCATAAAGGACATTTGCCAGTCCACAAATTCCAATGGCTGTCCTGAAAAGATGGTTGGTTCAGGAGCCGGGAGACGGTTAATACTTAGAGAGTTTATGAGTGATCTGGTTAGATCCTCTGTATCCAGAGTGACTGGTTGTTTGCTGGCTGTTCGTGCAGGCTGGGATGTAATTGGCTTTGGAGATGTAACAGTCGGAGTAGTAGAAAGTGGTTGGTTGTTGGTTGGATTGTAGCAGGGCTCAAAATCACTGTCAAAGTTGTTATAGGCCTGGACCCGTGCTGCTGCTACTCTGACGTCCTTCTGGACTTTGAGCTGCTTTATTTTTGTTTTTGCTTCTTGTAGTTTTGCTTTATGAATTTGAATTTCCTGTAGGCATCTTTCTTTCTCTTGTTTTGCAGCCAGATCCGCTTGAGCGTCAGCACGCTTACTGGAGGCTCTGGAGGAAGAATTGGAATGATCACTGATAATAGATGTGGCTATGGATGGTGTTTCTGGTTGCAATGTATGAGTTCCACGTGATGGATTGCGGCTTTCTGCTTCATCTGGTGTTGAAATTTCAGTTTCTGTTACAGTGTGTCCGAAAATAGAGCCATAGTCGCCCTTGTTTAAGGCTATCCTGACCCTTGCTTTAGCAAGCTGCTCATTGAATGGTTTATTAATGGTTTCCAGGTGTTTGTTTGCCATGTCACATATTTCGGTGGTGATGGTGATGCAAGAGTCCAGTTTCTTGACAATATCCGGAATTGGAGAGCAGTATTGTTGAAGAGATTCGTAAATTTCACTTATTGCGTTGTGCTTGGTTTGAATGATACGTTTTATTTCATGAAGGTCCTCCGATGAACAAAATGTTTTCAAAGCTGTACGGATTCCTCTGGCCGAGTGAGTCCATGAGGTGTAAGCCTTTGTAAATGCCTTTTCCAATTTCCTCAGTGTCTCTTCCTGCATCTGCTGGCCCTTCTCTGTTAGGGTTTTTACACGTGTGTTTGATCTGACCTGTTGTACAGTGGTCACTCCATGTTCAGTAGGATCTTGAGTGTTGTCAGCTGTCCCTTCGGTTTGAGTAAGGACCTGTGTGTTGACCGTTGGCTCTCCGTTGTTAGACATTTTGTTTACATTTCCACAATTAGTTTCAGAACCATAAACAACGGGAATTTATAAGACAGACCACAACGCTTTAAACACTCAAACAAAGTATGTCAGAACAAACCAACCAATAAATGTCATTACTCAAAGGTCCCCTTCAATTCATTCATCAGCTTCAATACCATAGAACCTTTAAAACAGAACCTTAATTGAATACCTTCACATAGAACCTTTGAATTGCTTAGTCCGAACGTTTGTTTTTCACCCTTTTTTTGTTCTTTTGTTTTAATATATATAGTTTTTTTTTTTTTTTTTTTTTTTTTTTTTTATTGTCCTTTAAGAAGCCTTGAGTCCAGAAAATAGGATACCCAACAATTGTCCTTTCAAAGTGGAATGTTACCGTGAGGTATGAGTGTTGTGTTGTGTTGTGTTAACTTGGGCAATGGCTGCTTTGAAGAGGTGGCTGTAGAATGGATGATGTCGCCGTTGAGTCTCTTCTGCGACAAGTTTTCACTGTAGCTGCTGCCCCCGGTTATGTTGAATGATCAGGCAGGATTGGTCTCAACTGGTGTCATTTATTAGAATGCTGAACACCGTGAAAACTGTAAACATACAAAAATAAATATTACAATTCATATCTTTTCAGTCTCACACCAATAAAATCCATGCATTTCAATAACTTTCATTTCAATTCAATAATAAGATTCATAATTCATTTAAATAGTGATTCTTCATTGTTCATTTAGTTTACTTTTACCCAAAATAACAAGACCAGGACAACAAAACCAAAACCAAAAGAACCATACTCAAATGAAATAAACAAATACAACAATTGGATACCAAATAAACAAACAAACAAATCATCCTAACCTTGCTCCGCAAACCGGGGTAGAGCTGAAAGGAGCGTCATAAACTTCGGGCATTTAAACCCCAAACCCCAGCGGCTGCATTACGTTTGCAACTGTAAATGATAAGAGCTTTACTGAAATGTTCTTTGAATAAGAGTGATTCAACGTTACACTAGCCAACACCAAACATTTACCTGGCTGCCGCTGGTGTGACAAACAAAGGGCTGTGCCTGGAGAGGCACGCTGTCGCTGCACAGAGCGTCTGAGTTAGTGGAGCGGCTAAATGCTTTTTTCTGGCAGAATCTTTCAGTTGATGATAAAAGCATGAAAATTGGCATGAGCAGTCTCCATGGGTCACTTGACAAGAATATTGTCTGAGCCATTTGTAATTTCAAGATGGCGGCCATTTTTCAAGATGGCCGATACCTTAGTGGGCAGTTAAGTGATATGATGGTTTATTTGGTGATACAAGCATGAAAATTGGCATGAGCAGTCTCTGTGGGTCACTTGACAATAAGCCACCCACAGCTACTTGAAATTTCAAGATGGCGGCCATTTTTCAAGATGGCCGACACTTTAGTGGAGCATTTAAGTTATATAATGGTTCATTTGGTGATACAAGTATGAAAATTGGCATGAGCAGTCTCTGTGGGTCATTTGACAATAAGTCACCCACAGCTACTTGAAATTTCAAAATGGCGGCCATTTTTCAAGATGGCCACCACCTTAGTGGAGCAGTTAAGCTTAAGAAATAATTTAGTTGGTGATACAAGCATGAAAATTGCCATGAGCCGTCTCAAAAGGTCATTTGACAAGAAACCGCCCACAGCCACTTGAAATTTCAAGATGTCTGCCGTCCGCCATGTGGATCCTTAAATGATACCTTTTCTCATAGAAATGTGTTGGGTTCCTCAAAAAGCTCTGTCAAGAGAGGTTGTTTGACTGTGTTTTGTCTGACTCCTCGCCCACAAGCTGTCCAGTTTGGTAAAACCTGTCAGGAGTTGCCTCCCACCGGCATAGCTCTCAGGGTTCACTGAGGTAGGCTTACACAAGCTCCGTTACCACGACAAGGTAACAGTCACAAGGGAGGATAATATATATATATATTTTTTTTTAAACTAACAGCCATTACATGTGTCAAATAGATACTAAGGGGTGGGTTAACAAAAAATAAGATGAATAAATTAACACAGTTGTGGTTCTGATAAGCACAGTTGTGGTGCTGATAAGCACAGTTGTGGTGCTGAACGGACAGTGCTCCAATATTATGAGCAATGGCTAACACTGAATGGCAATAGCCACGGAACCATGACAAACTATACTAAGGAACTAAACTGAAAATGTGCTTCACTGTTAGATATGGCAGTGGAAGGTAGTGGAAGCAATGTTACAAAGTAACAACTGAAAATTACACAGTAATAGACTAGATGCAAAGTAAAACATGATGCGCCGATGTGGCGAGGGGAAGCCGAGCCATAGGCCTACACTTGAAAACACAGAGGACAACGGGGAATAACTCTGGCAAAATAAACATGCAAATAGGTTCTAGCAGGGGCAATTACATAGGCATGTGAAACTGGGTCCATATCTGAAGCACTTACACCTTCCAGTACATGCCTTGGTGCACCCACATTTGGTCAACTCCCAACAACTCTCCGCAATAGGTGGAAGTGGAGTCCAGAAGACTTAACACTTCTCGTCCTGTTCCACCCATCCCCAGTCAGATGGGCTCGGCATTTGTGGAGGTCGCTTCAATGCCTGTCCCCACACGTATCCAGATCATAAGAAGCACGTTTGGCATGCTCTTTGAGTGCTGCTTGAGTTGGCAGGATCAAGTCATATCGTCTTTGCTTTCTGGCAAAGAGATCAAGCCTGGCCTCGTTCACAGTTGTGACATCACTGGACCGGTCATACATTAGATCTTCTTAGTCTCTTGACATGGATATATTTGGTATCTTCAGTGTCTTCAGCAGATGTAGATGCTCTCTTTTGGGCCCTTTCCAGCTCTGTGTTGTTGAACAGCTTGAATGATATGTTGCTCTGTTTCTTGTCAATGTGCTTTCTATGCCATCACCTTCATCTAGTCGGGTTGGACTAAGTGAGATAGGCAGAACATTGATCTTATGAAATAATGGAACATTTCTTGCAATGGTATCATGACCAGTACTATCGTGCTCTCTGTTGAATAAACTTGGCTGAATGAGTTTTTCCTTGGTGACCTGCTGACAAATGAAACATCTGTCCCAGTTAGTTTTCACAACTGTTATGATGGCTTCTGCCATGTCTGCAGCATAGGCAGAGGCAGAGGGTTTATCCTTTTACCACCTTTTACCAAGCACTTTGATGTATGGGATACAACTAAGTTTGTGCCTTAACCCAACACTTAGTCCGATCGTTCATACAATGCCATTTAAATCCCATGCGATCTGTACACCATCCGGTTAATTAAAACCCCATTAACCTTGGCTCAGCTCTCCCGCGCTGGCACAACCTGTCAATTCAGGTGCGGCTATCTAACTGTTTTGGGGTAAATTAGACAGCATTTGGGATACTAACTTTCAATTAGCTGACATTGAACCCCACTCTGAGGTTTAACAGCAGTGATATATCACCAGTGTGCCCTGGTAGTGCAGATATTCACTCTTATCTAATCTATCTATGATCAACAAATCAACACAACTGTTTTAGCATAATAATAATAATAATCGTCCTTAATGAAAAAAAAACGTACATTTCTATGAGAAAATGTTGGAAGATTTGAGGATCCAGGGGGCGACCATCTTGAAAATAGAAATTTCAAGTGGCTGGGAGTGTTTTCTTGTCAAGCAACCCTTAGAGACTGCTCATGCCAAATGTAATGCTTGTATCACCAAATAAACCATTATATAACTTAATTGCTCCCCTAAAGTGTTGGCCATCTTGAAAAATGGCCGCCATCTTGAAATTTGAAGTAGCTGTGGGTGGCCTATTGTCAAGTGACCCAGAGAGACTGCTCATGCCAATGTTCATGCTTGTATCACCAAATAAACCATTATATAACTTAATTGCTCCACTAAAGTGTTGGCCATCTTGAAAAATGGCCGCCATCTTGAAATTTCAAATAGCTGTGGGTGGCCTATTGTCAAGTGACCCACAGAGACTGCTCATGACAATTTTCATGCTTGTATCACCAAATAAACCATCATATCACTTAACTGCCCACTAAGGTGTCGGCCATCTTGAAAAATGGCCGCCATCTTGAAATTACAAATGGCTCAGACAATATTCTTGTCAAGTGACCCATGGAGACTGCTCACGCCAATTTTCACGCTTTTATCATAAATTGAAAGATCGTAGCACTTACCTGCTCCGCTAAGTGTAGCCGTCTTACTCAGAGTGTCAATGAAAGAGTGTCAAAGGGGGCGTGCACAGCTATATGAGTTCCGGTGCGGCAGCGAGTCATTTCAAAATAAGAGGAAAAGTAAAGTGAACCAAAATCAAACAACGTGAACGACAGGATAACTTCAAAATAAAATACATGAAGTTTAAAACAAGTGTCGCAGGCACTTACAGTCACAATTGTGAAAATGTGGACGGACGGACTGACGGAGAAAAACTTCCAAAAAGTGATAGAGGAACAAAATTAACTCAAGAATATCACTAGTTTGAGACAGAATACACATGGCATATAATATTTTGCTTTCCTGTTAAATTATTTATTCTTCATCAAAATATTGAACATTGTACATTTAGACACATTTAGAAGAAACCCTCTAAAAAGCTGATAGAGGAGCACAATGATCTCAAATATCACTGGTCTGAGACAGCAGACACATTGTACTTTCCTATTAACCCATTAAGACCTGAGGCCGATTCTATGGATGTCTTCTAAATCAGTAGTTCTCAAACTTTCAAAATCTTTCAAAAATAGCAGATGTACAAGCTCACAGCGCGGCACGAAGTGACACGCTGTAAGCTTGTATATCTATATAGCTAAAATCTGAAATGACACAATTCTTTCCCGGTTTTAATGAGTATTGTTAATAGAGTATTAACACATTTGATGAATGTTTTTTTTTGTCTTTCAGAAATGCAAACCGAAGGTAAGATCAGATATGAGTTTGAATTAAATGTTTAGAAAAAGTAAATATCTGACAAATGTTTGAACTTCAAGAAGGTTTTTGTTAAACTATACAGATAAACAAACCATAGAAGCCCTAAGACAGAATCTCACAGGTGTCCACCAATACTTTTTATCTGTACCCTAAAGGACACTATCATTTTTATGTGCTGATGGTTATCAATATCATAGACTATATAGACACAATATTTACAATACAATCCATATCGTATCTCGACTCCCTACCCAAACTCAAAACTAACCTTTTAATTGTTTAGAGAATATCTGTTGAATGTTGTTTTGTTTTTTACCTCACAGGTAAGATCAGATATGAGTTTGAATTAAATGTTATGAAAAATATAATATCTGACAAATGTTTTTTGTCAAACATAGATATACAAAACAAGGACCAACAAAAGAATCTCACAGGTAAGAGCAAAGGGCATAATGAAGTTGAGTTAATTGAATTTATTAAATAATTTATTAAAACAATTAGACCAGCAGAATTGATTTATTCTTCACCAAAATATTAAACATTTAGACACTGAAGAAACCCTCTAAAAGGCTGATAGAGGATCACAAATTGATCTCAAATATCACTGGTCTGAGACAGCAGATGTGTACTTTCCTATTAACCCATTAATTTCCAAAATAGCAGCGCAGCACGAAGTGACACGCTGTGAGCTTGTATATCTGCTATTTTTGAACAGCCAACACTAAAATCTGAAATGACACAGACGCTTTCCTGGTTTTAATGGGTATAGTGAAGAGAATATTAACAAATCTGATGTTTTTTTTTTTTTGTCTTTCAGATATGCAAACCAAAGGTAAGATCAGATTTGAATTAAATGTTATGAAAAAGTAAATATCTGACAAATGTTTAAACTTCATGAAGGATTATTTTGTTAAACACATACAGATAAACAAACCATAAAAGACCTACAACAGAAACTCAGAGGTAAGAGCAAAGAGCATAATGAAGTTAGAGTTGTTTCAATTTGTTAAATGCTTAATTTTAAGAAAGTAAACCAGCAAAATGTATTTATTCTTAATCAAACTATTAAACATTTAGACACTGAAGAAACCCTCTAAAAGGCTGATAGAGGAGCACAATGATCTCAAATATCACTGTACCCAGGGGGCAAAGGGGGGCATGCTGCATTTGCCCTGCTATAAAAGGTTGGCCACCAGAAATAATATCTATGACCCAGTAGGATCACAACCTATATGGACTACCCGGTCAATTTTTTGCTGGAAATCCAATATGGCCGCCTCAATATTGGCCCCTATCAGTAACCAGGGGCAAAGGGGGTATGCTGCATTTGCCCTGCCATAAAAGGTTGGCCACCAGAAATAATATCTATGACCCAGTAGGATCACAACCTATATGGACAACCCGATCAACTTGCTGCTGGAAATCCAATATGGCCGCCTCAATATTGGCCCCTAGCAGAAAATAGCTTTGGCAATAACTTTTGAACCAGATGGGCTTTATGATTGGGTGTGTCTGGACCATTAATTTGCATATTTCCAAGATGGACGCCACACGAAAATGAGTTTTACTATGACTTTTACAGTGACAGTGACTGTTATGGCAAAAAGTCAGCTTTTTAAGCAATATGAACACATTTGGTCAGTTTGAGCTTTCATTTATATGTCAATATGGCTGCAGTCATACATAATGTATGGTATTACATTTTCCCTCAGAATCTATCTAGAGTTGTGGGTATGAAAACGCCCACAATGTATCTTAAAGATGACATTTTAATAAACTAACAACAATATAAACAGAGACATGCACACACCCAGACTTGCCAACAACTTCAGCTTCAGGGCTATAAATGAACATAGTGGTATGCATTTAAGTAACGGAACAAAAGATAGACAAATTAGTGACAAACAGAGTGAAGCGGAGTTGAGGTTGCCTACAAAAGGTTCATTTTGACCTGTATGGTGCTGTCTTGCCTGCTTCTAAAGCCGATGATACTATGGTACGATGCTATTCACTGTCCCTGTTGTCATGTGTTGCACTGATCCTGCTGCATCGCGTCTCCAGTCCCTGGCAACGGCATCCTAAGTAGCATGGAATGCAAACCTCCACCCACGTAGACAGGCTAGCATTATTGGCTACCTTCCACTCATCCCAGCAACTGATCCTTCTGTCGTCAAAGATGAGATGAAACTGGTCACTACATCACATGCACTGGGTGATAAGTACACCATTATCACTTGAGATCAGTCTACATATGAACTCGCAATTGCCATCAGAAACAAGCACGAAGATGAGTTTGGCAATGTAGTCCTGTTGCTGGGAGGCTTGAGCTTTCACCAACTACATGAAGGCTATTTGCAAGATTATCAGGGATGCAGGGGCAGAGGATCTTCTTGTACCAGCAGGTCTCTGTCAGGAAGGAACTGCCAAGAAGATGTTTGGTGAAAAGGCTGAATACTACCAAACCTTACATGCCCTTAAGGTCCTCAGTGAAGCCATGTGGCGCCTGCTCTGTGAAGCCTTTGAGGCATGGGCAGCAGACAGGGACACACAGCCCTGGAGGCCACAAGTTGAGTCGGTCTTGAAGATCCTGTTTGAGAAAGAGACAACTGGCACTCAGAAGTTAGAAACTATCAAGGTGAGGCGTCCAGAGATGGCTGTCCTAGGAAAGCAGCTGCCATTTTTTTCAGGAATCATTGAATGGGCAACCAACTAAAGTCCTCTTGGCAACCTTCCTGTTAGATATTCTCCAAAGGTTTATCTACTACGAGCGGGAAGGTGACTGGACAGGACAGGACATCTCTGTGAATCAGCAAGAATGCTACCCTACCTAACTTCAGCAGGCCACTACAAGTACGGGCAGCAATATTTGCCTCTGTATTTGGCTGATATGAAGAAACTACCAGAAACAGCTTCAGATGAAGCATTGATGGCAGGTGTATTTGTTGGCAGACGAGCAGATGACAGCCACAACAGTGTTTCTCTTGATATGCTACTGGAGCAGACCTATAATGCCGATGCCAAGGAAGCAAGCGGTCTGGATGGCATTAAACTCAGCCCTGCTGCCCGGACAAAATGGGTCTACACAAAACCACTCACTGCAGCTGTCTCTGCAGAGCTCAAGTCTATGCTTCACCCCCACTCCTCCAACCCACGCCATGAGTCTGGTCGGAGTCGTGTAACCCGGGATGCAGAGATGGTAGTCATGGTCATGGCAATCCATGATCAACATATATATCAGGACAGTGTGCTCCACAGTCAAGGACTACTTGATCAGTGGGAAAGAACTGGGTCTGAAGGCACTGTGTGAGTCACTGTCCAGTGATCAGAAGAGGACAAGCATAATGAAGCTTAACACTTTCCACACTCAAAACACAAAATCCCCAAAATCTAAGGGGAAACCCTCAGCACCTGGCAAGAGCAATGAAATTACTGCCCTCCTGTGCATGACCCAAATCATAGCCAGTGGTGGAGAACTCAACCTCGAGTGCATTGAGAACAGGTACCAAGGCAAGCCTTGTGAAGGCCCTGAAAGAAGAGACCAAAGCTACATGCATCCCTGACCTGCCTAAAGACAGAAAAACAGAAGTAGTTATTGATGCTGGCAGGCACGTCATTCAACAGCAGACGTTGGTATCGTTCAGCCATACGCCATTGGTCTTTCCTGAAAGGTGAAAGCAATCGCTGAACGATACCAACGGCTGCTGTTGAATGACGTGCCTGCCGGCACAGAGATTATTCACTTCTGCTGTGACCGGTACAGTGAACCTAGTCTTAAGACAGCTGAGCAAGAACACAGATATGCTTGACCAAAACCTACCAAAGAATATGAATTCAGTTATGTCAGCTAACAAGGCAAACCTATTGAGTTTCCTCTGTGACGAATGGTGTGAAAATGAGAAACTTAAGCCGGCCCTTGGTCAAACACATCTTTACCTGGGTGGGGGGGGTTAAAGAAGAGACAAGGAGTGTGGTGATCAAGGAGGCGTCTATTGAAGAAGATAGGTCAACCCTCTTAAAGCTGCTTCCCCCGACAGAGAATGCCTTTGACCTGCACCTGAGAAGAGCTGCTCTAGCAACCATAATAGATAAACGTGCACACATCGCCAAGCCGGATATTCCTTCTTTCACAGAGTATGGATGGTCTCTCAGTGATAGCAATGCAGTCTCCCTTGCATCTACGGAGCCAGCCTGGCCAGTCAATGAACAAGGCAATATCATGCAGCTGTATCAAGGCTGCCAGAAAGGCAATTCCATGCTACTTAGGATGCCGTTGCCAGGGATCAGTGCAACACATGACAACAGGGACAGTGAATAGCATCGTACAGTACCATAGTATCATTGGCTTTAGAAGCAGGCAAGACAGCACCATAGAGAGGTCAAAATGAACCTTTTGTAGGCAACCTCAACTCCTCTTTTGTCACTAAGTACTTGAATACATACCACTATGTAAATTAGTTTATCCCTAAAGCTGAAGTTGTTGGCACGTCTGGGTCTGTAGTTAGTTTATTAAAATGTCATCTTTAAGATACATTGTGGGCGTTTTCTCAGATTTTTCTCTGCAATCATCCCCACAACTCTAGATAGAATCTGAGGGAAAATGTTATACCATATAGTATTTATGACTGCAGCCATATTGACAACATATAAATTAAAGCTCAAACTGACCAAATGTGTTCATATTGCTTAAAAAGCAGACTTTTTGCCTTAACAGTCAGCTGTAACTGTAAAAGTCATAGTAAAACTAATTTTCGCGTGGCGTCCATCTTGGAAATATGCAAATTAAAGGTCCAGACACACCCAATCATAAAGATAAGTATTCCATTGAGTTTCGCATGCTCTGAAACCATGAAAAAGGCACCAAGTTTTTATTTCTAGCCCATCTGGTTCAAAAGTTATTGCCAAAGCTATTTTCTGATAGGGGCCAATATTGAGGCGGCCATATTGGATTTCCAGCATCAAGTTGACCGGGTTGTCCATATAGGTTGTGATCCTACTGGGTCATAGATATTATTTCTGGTGGCCAACCTTTTATGGCAGGGCAAATGCAGCATACCCCCTTTGCCCCTGGGTACTGATAGGGGCCAATATTGAGGCGGCCTTATTGGATTTCCAGCAAAAAATTGACCGGGTAGTCCATATAGGTTGTGATCCTACTGGGTCATAGATATTATTTCCGGTTGCCAACCTTTTATAGCAGGGCAAATGCAGCATTCCAAAAAAAAAGGGGGTTTTGCCCCGTGGGTACTGGTCTGTTACAGCAGACACATTGTACTTTCCTTAAATTAGAAGATAATGTATTACAAGAAGAACAGTAAATGGTATTTTATTGTTTTCCACAACATTAAAAGTAAAAGAAACAAGAAAATATCCAAATCATAATAGTCAAGAACAATGCTATCAACATTACCTTTCAGCTAAACTATATGAGTGTAGCGACAGACAATGTTGGTTAAAGATTTCTGTTTTGCTTGTTTTAACAGACAAGAATACAAAACTAAAGTCCTGCCAAGCAGAAAGGCCCACCCCTTGCCCACCGTGTATTCAACTACCAAAGGGTAAATAATGGATTCTCATTCACATTTACATACAGTAATTTATAGAGTGATGCTCTCAATTTAAACAATGACATGAAATAACATGTCATTCTTATTTAAGTATATTTAAGTATATTCTTATATAAGTGAAGTGATCGCTTCTTCAAACACCAGTAACATTCCAGGGTCTACTAAATAAATGATTACTCAGACAGTCTGTGTGAGGTATATGAGAGACAAGTAAACAGCAGTTTATTCTGCATCAATAATGTGCAGTTTTCTGTGTGTATAGTAAAAACATACACTGGATGTTCAGATTCAGCAGTATTTCTTGAAGTTTTCTACTTTTACCCTAAATCTCTTTAAAGAGGAAACATGTCCAAAACCATGTGCAAGAGTGTGGGAGTCTTATGGAGGAAAGCGTTACTGGTTCTCCTCTAACAAATACACTTGGGATGAGAGCAAGAATGACTGCACACGTAATGGAGCGAACCTGGTTAAAATAGACAGTACAGACGAACAGGTAAGATGGGATCAATGATTTAGAGCTGTAAATTATACTGTTTTCCAACATGTTACATCCTCATTCTTTTAGATGTGTTTTAGCAGTATTAATGGTACCGTGTTCCAATACAGAATTCATTTACGACATTCAAATTTTCATCACAATTTTATATTCAGAAATTCTTACAAGGAAAATTGAAGGAAAGAATGGCTGAACCTGGAGACAAGTTCTGGATTGGACTGACCGATTCAAAGACAGAGGGCCGATGGGTTTGGGCAGACGGCTCCCCACTGACCCCCACTGCAAGGTTTGACTGTTTTCCCACACATTTCAGGTCTTATTAATGTAGACTTTGCTCTCATCTCATAATAATTAAATCTGCCTGCTTGGTGTTATGTTATTATTTACAAATCTCTGTGATCTATGTAGTTTCTGGAACACGAATGAGCCTGATAACTGGGTGGGAAGGAACCATGAGCATCCTGAGGGTGAAGACTGTGGAAGAATGGGGGAGACGTATGGTACAGGATCTCCTTGGTTTGATGCATTCTGTGACACACCACACAGATACATTTGTGAGAAACAACCAGACACTGGCACGGTTGTGAGTACATGCGTCTAATAGTTAATTTGAGTACTTATCTAAACTTTTTAACACATTGTATAATACTGTATCATCACCAATGCATAACAATTAAACAGACACACACAACATTTAACATACAAGTAGGTGGTTAATGGATAGAATATCTTCTGTCTTATTTCATAGAGGCTAAATAAAAGGATTTGAAGCACAGCAAATTTCACAAAAATCTTCATATCTGTTTATCATTAGTGACTAGAATAACTTCATAGGATACCCTGTTTATCTGATAGGTAAATTTACATCAACGGTCAGTATACTGTACGTACGGCTACGCTTAGTTTCATAAAACTTAAAGAATTCATATATGCTCTTTTTAATGTTGACTGTACAGTAGATTCACCAGTCTTTTGTTTGTCAGGCCTGACTGAACCTTACTTTTCATGTTCACATTATTTGTTACTTTGTATCATGGTATGACTCTTATGAGCTTACCTGGGATTCTTCAACCTCTCCTTCACAATTATTATCATTCATTTATTGTCATGTTATTGTACTTGTACTATATCTTTTTTTTATTTGAAAAAAACGAATTATTTCTTGTGCATGTTTGCACATTATGTAAATATGGAGGTCAATGGGTGGGACCAGGCTGAAACCTTGCCTAAATGATAATTTGGGGTTTTCTGTAAATAATATATATACATATATTTTTCTTTTCATATTATTCTTTTTTGTCTTTTATCTGTCTTTTAAAAAGCAAATGACAGAAGTACTTTGTATGGTGTCAATAAGAAACCAATACTTTTTATCTGTACCTTAAAGGACACTATCATCTTTGATGTGCTGATGGTTGTCATACATAGACTATAAAGACACAATATTTACGATACAATCCATATTGTATCTCAACACCCTACCCAAAC
Source organism: Gymnoscopelus microlampas (assembly GCF_963454915.1). NCBI lineage: Eukaryota > Metazoa > Chordata > Actinopteri > Myctophiformes > Myctophidae > Gymnoscopelus > Gymnoscopelus microlampas. The sequence continues at coordinate 35,369,899 of NC_139952.1, forward strand.
TCAAAACTAACCTACCATAAAAGAATGGCTGACCTTAAAAAACAATTGGGATTCATTCAACACCTTTGAACAGCTTGGTAATAGCATCCTCTGCCCCACGCCCCCACCCCTCCTTTCTCTGTAAATATACCTTTTGATGCTACTGAGTTTAAAAAAAAAGTTTTACAAATATGTATTGTATTGAATGTATCATAAATGATGTATTACTGATGAATTGAGGACAATGGACCACAATGGAAACAAGACCCTGGGCTTTTTGTGTTATCCTTTAAGCATAACCTTTGACTGTGGTCTACTACCTGTACTGTTAACACATTTGTTAATAAAGTATCTAATCAATCAAGTGACAGAAAATGTGTTTTCTCCTTTTTTGGTGTTCATACAATTTCCTTGATACATTTTTCAAGCAAGTATCAGCCTGACATGCTCATACAGTCTATGGCTGCCATTACATCAACCCGATTCATATTTCCTGAATTTAAGGTCACTACTTTGCCATAAACACAAAAAATAAGGACAAATGTCATGGCCACCAAGGGCAGTGGCTAAAAACCATGAAGTATGGGTTGTAGTTTTACACATTCATATTTACCCCACTGACATCACTGGAGTAAACCTTTCAGCACAACTTTGATGGCCTTTCAGAGACACACAGAAGACAGCTCAGTTTTATGGCTGGATATGGAACATTAGCCCTACAATAAATATATAGAGATTGTGGTAGTAGGTCTCAATTGTGACACAATTGTTGTCACTTTAAATTCAATTCTTGAAAGTCAAACTATTACCGCCCAGTATGGAACATAACATTTTGTAATTAAATTAATGCTTATAATCAAGAAAGAAAGCTAACAAATAAAGGAACTTGTTTTGAGGAACAATCCATTTTTGCAAAGTGTACATACAGTACTCAACTGACTCAGTAATGTGGTTTGGGTGTGATCTGCTGTATTTGTTATTTTATTTATGTAGTGACTTCAAATGTGCTGAGAAGTGACAGCAAATGTGTGAACCAAGAAGTAAAAAAAGAGGAAGTTCCCTGGAAGAAGCAGGCTGTGAAAGACGCCTAAAAGCATAAAGTCATAGAAATTCAAATTTGATGGCATGTTGTGTCCCTTGTTACTGTGTCTGTTGATGACAGTTTAAAACCTGTTAGCAGCCTGCATATTCCACTTGAGTGTAGTGTAGGGCTGTCACGATAATGATATTTTACAAGACAATTAATTGTTACACAAATAATTTGCGATTAATGATTTAATTGGGTTTTTGTCGTTGAACACTGGAATACATCAATAAAAAATACATTTTTGTTTGGCTTGGGAGATGCACAGGGCAGATATGACAAATAACCATAATATACAAAGAAATTACTGACATATTTAATAACTTTATACTTAACAAAAACCTTAATAGTGGAAATAGCCGATCTTCAAGCTCACAACGTGTCGCATCACAACACTTGTGAGCTTGTAGATTTGATATTTCTACTATTTTTGAAAATATTTGAAAATCTATGAACATTTTTCGACATGATCCGAGTAGGCGATTATGTAATAATTATGACAGGCCTACTTGAGTGTAGATTAATGCATGTCAAGTAACACCAAAACCTCCAGTGTGATTAGATAAATATAATATTCAACACAATGAACCACAGAGTGTTTCCAAAAATTGTTTATTGTCCCTGCCTAGAAGTAGGGCTGCAACTATTGATTATTTTCTTAGCGATTATTCTATCGATTACTTTTTCAATGAATTGTAAAATCAAGAAGCATGTTGTCTTTGATCATTTGTTGTGTTTTTTATGTCTCAACGAATTGACGTGAATAAATTCGAATATGTTTTGATAATCGACTAAATGATTAGTCTAATTAACCACGTAAACCCTGTTCTATAATTAGCCGTACAACAGTGTCACACAAAATTGTAAGCTCACAACGCGTCATATCCCAATGCATTGTGAACTTGTAGATATAGCTATTTTCAAATAGCACAAAAAAACACAACGGAACTAAACAAAAGAAAAAATATATTATTACTTTATTCTAAACTTAGTCCTACAAAGGTGTTAAAAATAAAAAATAAAAATAAAAAAAATCTGCAAGCTCTGCAAGTGCTGTGACCTTTTATCATCGATGAAATCGATTAATTTGATTAACTTTTTCAGCCCTAATACTTTAGTGTACATAAAAGTAGTTAATATTAATAAGTGATTCACTCCTTTCAAAATGTTAACTCTTAACTCTAAGAATCTTTATTTTAAGAATCTCTCTGTTATAGTTTTTTGAGCTTCTAACAAATTCATGCACAGTAACTAGAAAAAGGAAGTTAGTCTACCAGGATGTGGCTTCTGAGATGTTTGTGACATTCCTGTTTTGGGCATGCATGTCAGGCATAATCAAAATAAAAATAAAAAATATTTCAAAAACATTTAAAATGTCATAACATTTCAAACACAATGTGATATGAGCTTGTGTATCGGCTAATTTCACTATTAATTGTACGACTATGTATATTGGTTGGGATATCAATTACATTCTTCTTATCTATTCCAGTTAGCCTACCATGTACCATAATACCTAGTCTTTTGCATTTCATTATTTGAGTGTGTCTGTCTAGTAAAGAAAAAGTAATAGAATGCATTGCATGGTTCTGAAAGTAATAATAAGATCAGAATGGTCCCATAACGGTCCATTTGATACATTTTGCAACCTCCCTGAGTTACATTAAGACTAACAATCTTATTGTGTAAGAAAAAAACAAGCCAAATCAAGTTTAACTTTTTGTTGTCTTTTTTATTTCTTTGACTATTCAAAAATAGCAGATATACAAGCTCATAGCGCGTCAATTCGTGCCACGATATGAGCTTGTAGATCTGCTATTTTTGAAAAATCGTGAAAATGTGTGTAAATCTTGGAATATCAAATATTTATAACATTTTTAACTCAAATCTTTGCTTCTGGGGGTCCCTGGAACAAAATATTTTGAGATGGGGTTGTCGCCCAAATACTGTACATATAATTTTGGGGGTCCTTGACATGAAAAGGTTTGAGCACCACTTATATAGCAACATAGGTTTTTCAGAAAACTGTTAGGATTTAGAAGACATTTGTAGTAATGTCCTCAGGTCTTACTGCGTTAATTGTGAGTCATAATATATTACATTTTGAAAGTAACCTCCTCCCCAACACCGTCTTTATACCACATGACCAGTGTCATTGTAGAATAGCCTATGTATGTATGTAGTAGTATATGTACTGACACTCAGTCATCAGTTCCAGACTGGTGATGTTCATGCAACCCATCAATATCTGAAGGAAGCATGACACACCCTGTTTATGCCAACAGCTCTGCAGACACTGCAGAAAGAGACGATGGTAAGTCTGAAATATGAATCATTGTTTGATTGACTTGTCGAAGTGTTTCATTGGGGTTGATTGCTGGAATTGTAAATAATTAAAAAAGAGCAACAGAGCAAAATATAAACACCAGTTTTGAAAGAGATACAGTATTATAAGCTGTATTTATCACTGTACACAGTCAATATGTTATGCTATTGCTAATGTGTCAAAATATCCTACTACCAATGGCCCAATCAAACAACCACACAAAGGTGATAGGAAAATCATCCCGTAAGATTTGTCCTCACCAAATATCAATTAATGAGTTAGTGTTTTTACATTAGGAAGATCAACATTTAATAATGAGAGTAATGGTAAATGTTTTAATTATGGACATTTGAAAGTGTTGCGTTGGGTTTTTAATGTCCTTACATTAATATAATACATTACTGTACATGTATTTGTGGTTTGTGTGTGATGGTGACCTGATGTATTGGGGCTTTTTATGTGTAAACTAGGAGAAAAAAAGAGGAAGTTCACTGAAGAAGGTGGCTTTGAAAGAGACTTAAAAGCATAAAGTCATGGACATTCACATTTGATGGCCTATCATGTCTTACTGTAGAAAGTGTTAAACATTACTGTCTGTTGATGATACTTTTAATCTTGTTGTTGGCAGCCGGCATATTACACTTGAGTGTAGATGAATGAATGTCCAATAAGACAAAAGCCTGCACTGCAGTGTGGATAGATAAAATAGTGAAAAGAATACAATGCTTAACACAATGAATCATGGAGTGTTTCCAGCAGGGCCGGATTACCCATAGGCCGGCGAGTGTATTTTTATATAATGAAATAACATAACCGTAACATAGCCCTAACAACAAAATAAAGTAACCAAAAACGAAAAGAAACTAACAAATTCCGCCAAAAAAAATGTTTCCGCACCCACTGGGGGGGGGGGGGGCACTTCAACTTGAGGTCGCCCTGGGGCACCACATAGTGCTAATCTGGCCCTGGTTTCCAGAGATGGTATAGTGTCCCTTCCTAAAGAGTAACACACATCTGCCAACAGAACCGTGTGTGATTCCCCTTCTATGAAAAAACCCAACCCAACTACTCACTGCTATTAACAAATTAAATAAAATGAAATGCCCTAACAACACTAATTCTTCACATTCTATGTGTTCAAAAGATGATAATCCTGTGTCTCAACAACCAGCAAAGGTTACCTCAGGTGGCTGTGATCCAGTAAGAATGGTCCTGGGCTTTCTCTGTGTGCTTCTATTGGTGGTAGTCATTGTTGTACGAGTTCAGTGTGAGTATATGGACTTCTTGTGTATACTATATACAAATACATATACATGAAGATAAGGTTGAATGGGTGAAGTGCTCCTTTAATGTACTGTACGTAAAGCACCTTAATATTAATCAGTGATTCACCACTCCTTTTTAACTTTTAGATTTGTAAGACAAGTTTGAGAATCTTCTAATCTACGCAGTTGGACATTTGTCTTACCAGTATAAAACCGCCATTAGTCCCTCAGTAATAATTTCGGAACATTGATATAATTTACAGGTAACATATGCCATGATTTGCTGTTTAAATTGTTATGAAAAATGGTTCAAGAAGGCCTTTTTGTTAAACAGATTATACAGATGTGCAAACCAAAGAGAAGCTACAAATGATGATAAATGAGAACAATGTGCTTAAGAAGAATCTCACAGGTAAGATCAGAAGGAGTATGAGTTTGAATTGAATTTGTTAAATAGCTGATCAAATTTGACAGGCAGAATGTCTTCATTATTCACAATAGTAAAGATCTAGACACTGAAGATAAACTCCCAAAAGGTTATAGAGGAACAAAATGAACTAAAAAATATCACCAGTTTACACATGGCATAGAGCATTTAGCTTTCCTGTTAAATTATTAGATACTTTATTAACAGTAGAATAGTAATGTCCATTATTGTTTTCCACAACAGTAAAAGTATCAGTAAAATATCCAAATGGTAATAGTCAAGTATAATGCTATTAAGAAAATCACTTCTCTTCTAAACTGTATATGTGGATAGTGAGACAATGTTGGTTAAACATTCTTTACTTTACTTTTTTTCCTTCAGATATGCAAACCAAAGACCTCACAGGTAAGATCCGATATGAGTTTGAATTAAATATTCTGAAAAATACAGATAAAACAAAGAAGACCTACAAAATAATATCACAACTAAGAGCAAATGGCATATGAAGTTGAATTAACTTAATTTGTTAAATAATTAATTTTAAGAAATTAGACCAGCAGAATGTATTTATTCTTCATCATCCAAATATTAAACTTAGACACTGAAGAAACCCTCTAAAAAGCTGATAGAGGAGCACAATGATCTCAAATATCGCTGGTCTGATACAGCAGACACATTAAAATTTCCTTTTAAATTAGGAGATAATGTATTACAAGGAGAAAAGTAATTAGTATTGTATTGTTTTCCATTGACTTCTTGTGTATACTATATGCAAATACATATACATGAAGATAAGGTTGAATGGGTGAAGTGCTCCTTTAATGTTATTGTACATAAAGCAACTTACTGTAATATTAATCAGTGATTCAGCACTCCTTTTTAACCTTTTTTTTATATTTGTAAGACAAGTTTGAGAATCTTCAAGGACCTGTGTCAGATTCCCACAAAATAGCAGCGCTGCACGAAGTGACACGCTGTGAGCTTGTATATCTGCTATTTTTGAACAGCCAACGCTAAAATCTGAAATGACACAGACGCTTTCCTGGTTTTAATGGGTATTGTGAAGAGAATATTAACACATCTGATGAATGTTTTTTTTTTTTTGTCTTTCAGATATGCAAACCAAAGGTAAGATCAGATATGAGTTTGAATTAAATGTTATGAAAAAAAGAATATCTGACAAATGTTTAAACTTCATGAAGGATTCTTTTGTTAAACACATACAGATAAACAAACCATAGAATACCTACGACAGAACCTCAGAGGTAAGAGCAAAGAGCATAATGAAGTTAGAGTTGTTTCAATTTGTTAAATACTTAATTTTAAGAAATTAAACCAGCAGAACGTATTTATTCTTCATCAAACTATTAAACATTTAGACACTGAAAAAAAACTCTAAAAAGCTGATAGAGGAGCACAATGATCTCAAATATCACTGGTCTGAGACAGCAGACACATTGTACTTGCCTATTAAATTAGGAGATAATGTATTACAAGGAGAACAGTAAATAGTATTTTATTGTTTTCCACAACATTAAAAGTAAAAGAAACAAGAAAATATCCAAATCATAATAGTCAAGAACAATGCTATCAATATTACCTTTCAGCTAAACTATATGAGTGTAGCGACAGACAATGTTGGTTAAAGATTTTTGTTTTGCTTGTTTTAACAGACAAGAATACAAAACTAACGTCCTGCCAAGCAGAAAGGCTCACCCCTTGCCCACCGTGTATTCAACTACCAAAGGGTAAATAATGGATTTTCATTCACATTTACATACAGTAATTTATAAAGTGATGCTCTCAATTTAAACAATGACATGAAATAACATGTTCTTATAAGTGAAGTGATCGCTTCTTCAAACACCAGTAACGTTCCAGGGTCTACTAAATAAATGATTACTCAGACGGTCTGTGTGAGGTATATGAGAGACAAGTAAACAGCAGTTTATTCTGCATCAATAATGTGCAGTTTTCTGTGTGTATAGTAAAAACATACACTGGATGTTCAGATTCAGCAGTATTTCTTGAAGTTTTCTACTTTTACCCTAAATCTCTTTAAAGAAGAAACATGTCCAAAACCATGTGCAAGAGGCTGGGAGTCTTATGGAGGAAAGTGTTACTGGTTCTCCTCTAACAAATACACTTGGGATGAGAGCAAGAATGACTGCACACGTAATGGAGCAAACCTGGTAAAAATAGACAGTACAGACGAACAGGTAAGATGGGATCAATGATTTAGAGCTGTACATTAGACTGTTGTCCAACATGTTACATCCTCATTCTTTTAGATGTGTTTTAGCAGTAGTAATGGTAGCGTGTTCCAATACAGAATTAATTTACGGCATTCAAATTTTCATCACAATTTTATATTCAGAAATTCTTACAAGGAAAATTGAAGGAAAGAATGGCTGCATCTGCAGACAAGTTCTGGATTGGACTGACCGATTCAAAGACAGAGGGCCAATGGGTTTGGGCAGACGGCTCCCCACTGACCCCCACTGCAAGGTTTGACTGTTTTCCCACACATTTCAGGTCTTAATGTAGACTTTGCTCTCATCTCATAATTAAATCTGCCTGCTTGGTGTTATGTTATTATTTACAAATCTCTGTGATCTATGTAGTTTCTGGAACACGAATGAGCCTGATAACTGGATGGGAAGGAACCATGAGCATCCTGAGGGTGAAGACTGTGTAAGAATGGGGGAGACGTATGGTACAGGATCTCCTTGGTTTGATGTATTCTGTGACAAACCACACAGATACATTTGTGAGAAACAACCAGACACTGGCACGGTTGTGAGTACATGCGTCTAATAGTTAATTTGAGTACTTATCTAAACTTTTTAACACATTGTATATACTGTATCATCACCAATGCATAACAATTAAACAGACACACACAACATTTAACATATAAGTAGGTGGTTAATGGATAGAATATCTTAATGTCTTATTTCATAGAGGCTAAATAAAAGCATTTGAAGCACAGCAAATTTCACAAAAATCTTCATATCTGTTTATCATTAGTGACTAGAATAACTTCATAGGATACCCTGTTTATCTGGTAAATTGACATCAACAGTCAGTATATTGTACGGCTACGCTTACAGTTTCATAAAACTTAAAAGAATTCATATATGCTCTTTTTAATGTTGACTGTACAGTAGATTCAACAGTCTTTTGTTTGTCAGGCCTGACTGAACCTTACTTTTCATGTTCACATTATTTGTTACTTTGTATCATGGTATGACTCTTATGAGCTTACCTGGGATTCTTCAACCTCTCCTTCACAATTATTATCATTCATTTATTGTCATGTTATTGTACTTGTACTATATCTTTTTTTTATTTAAAAAAACTAATTATTTCTTGTGCATGTTTGCACATTATGTAAATATGGAAGTCAATGGGTGGGACCAGGCTGAAACCTTGCCTAAATGATAATTTGGGGTTTTCTGTAAATAATATATATATACATATATTTTTCTTTTCATATTATTCTTTTTTGTCTTTTATCTGTCTTTTAAAAAGCAAATGACAGAAGTACTTTGTATGGTGTCAATAAGAAACCAATACTTTTTATCTGTACCTTAAAGGACACTATCATCTTTGATGTGCTGATGGTTGTCATACATAGACTATAAAGACACAATATTTACGATACAATCCATATTGTATCTTAACACCCTACCCAAACTCAAAACTAACCTACCATAAAAGAATGGCTGACCTTAAAAAACAATTGGGATTCATTCAACACCTTTGAACAGCTTGGTAATAGCATCCTCTGCCCCACGCCCCCACCCCTCCTTTCTCTGTAAATATACCTTTTGATGCTACTGAGTTTAAAAAAAAAGTTTTACAAATATGTATTGTATTGAATGTATCATAAATGATGTATTACTGATGAATTGAGGACAATGGACCACAATGGAAACAAGACCCTGGGCTTTTTGTGTTATCCTTTAAGCATAACCTTTGACTGTAGTCTACTACCTGTACTGTTAACACATTTGTTAATAAAGTATCTAATCAATCAAGTGACAGAAAATGTGTTTTCTCCTTTTTTGGTGTTCATACAATTTCCTTGATACGTTTTTCAAGCAAGTATCAGCCTGACATGCTCATACAGTCTATGGCTGCCATTACATCAACCCGATTCATATTTCCTGAATTCAAGGTCACTACTTTGCCATAAACACAAAAAATAAGGACAAATGTCATGCCCACCAAGGGCAGTGGCTAAAAACCATGAAGTATGGGTTGTAGTTTTACACATTCATATTTACCCCACTGACATCACTGGAGTAAAACTTTCAGCACAACTTTGATGGCCTTTCAGAGACACACAGAAGACAGCTCAGTTTTATGGCTGGATATGGAAAATTAGCCCTACAATAAATGTATAGAGATTGTGATAGTAGGTCACAATTGTGACACAATTGTTGTCACTTTAAATTCAATTCTTTAAAGTCAAACTATTACCGCCCAGTATGGAACATAACATTTTGTAATTAAATTAATGCTTATAATCAAGAAAGAAAGCTAACAAATAAAGGAACTTGTTTTGAGGAACAATCCATTTTTGCAAAGTGTACATACAGTACTCAACTGACTCAGTAATGTGGTTTGGGTGTGATCTGCTGTATTTGTTATTTTATTTATGTGGTGACTTCAAATGTGCTGAGAAGTGACAGCAAATGTGTGAACCAAGAAGTAAAAAAAGAGGAAGTTCCCTGGAAGAAGCAGGCTGTGAAAGACGCCTAAAAGCATAAAGTCATAGAAATTCTAATTTGATGGCATGTTGTATCCCTTGCATATTCCACGTGAGTGTAGTGTATGGCTGTCATGATTATGAAAATTGTACAAGACGATTAATTGTTACACAAATATTTTGCGATTAACACATTTAATTGTGTTTCTGTCGTTGAACACTGGAATATATGAATACAAATTACATTTCTGACGATTATGAAAAAAATATCTCAAAGAATTCCGATTAGACGATTATGTAATAATTATGTCAGGCCTACTTGAGTGTAGATGTATGCATGTCAAGTAACACCAAAACCTCCAGTGTGGTTAGATAAATACAATATTCAACACAATGAACCAGAATGTTTCCAGAAATGGTTTATTGTCCCTGCCTAGAGGTAGGGCTGCTATTGATTATTTTCTTAGCGATTAGTCTATCGATGTAATACCCTTTTCAATTCATTGTAAAATTGAGAAGCATGTTGTCTTTGATAATTTGTTTTATTTTTTGTGTCTCAATGAATTAACGCGAACACATTCTAATGTTTGATAATAGACTAAATCAATTAGTGTAATTAACCACTTGCCCTGTTCTATCATTAGCCGTACAGCAGTGTCACCCAAAATTGTTCACAACACATCATATCCCAATGCATTGTGAACTTGTAGATACAGCTATTTTCACTATTTTTTAAAGACATTTTAAAGAGAAAAAGTTTAAAATCTTTCCCACATAATCGATTATTTTAATTCAAATCGATTATTGATATATTTTTTTAATAATCGATTAAAATGATTAGTTTGATTAACTGTTGCACCCAAATAGAAAGCAACACATCTCTGCTATCAGAACATTCTACCCTGTGCCTTCCCTTCTATTAAAAATGGCTAACAAATAAACAAACAAAAACCCAAGTAAAAAACACAACTGAACTATGAATAAATGAAATAAATGATTATAACCTTATTTTAAACTTAGTCGTACAACGGTGTTGCACAAAGAAAATGAAAAAATAACCAATCTGCAAGCTCTGCAAGTGTTGATCTTGTGGCCCTGCTATTTTTGCTATTCTTGCTACTGTATAAAAACAAATAAAAAATAAGAAAATCAATTATTCATTCAAATGTATTTGTTTTTATCGTCGATTCAATCGATTTGTTTGATTAACTTTGGCATCCCTAATACTTTAGTGTACATAAAGGTAGTTAACATTAATAATTAACTACATTTCAAAATGTTAACTCTTTGTTGAAAACAAGTTTGAGAATCTTTAAAGTTCTCCCTTATAGTTTTTGAGCTTCTAACAAATTCATGCACAGTAATGAAAAAGGAAGTCAATCTATCACCAGGATGTGGCTTCTGCAATGTTTGTGTTGTGACATTCCTGTTTTGGGCAAGTCGGGCATAATCAAAATAAAAATAAAAAACATTTAAAAAAATTACAAAATGTCATTCATTTTCAAACAATTTGATATGAGCTTGTATATCGTCAGCTATTTATTAATTGTACGAAGTATATTGGTTGGGATGTTAAATTAACATTTAAATATCAATAACATTATTCTTCTCTATTCTTGTTAGCCTACCATGTACCATAATGCCTAGTCTTTCGCATTTCATTATTTGAGTGTGTCTAGTAAAGCAAAAGTAATATAATGCATTGCATGGCTCTGAAAGTAATAAGATAAGATCAGAATGGTCCCATAATGGTCCATTTGATACATGTTGCAACCTCTCTGAGTTACATTAACACTAACAATATTATTGTGTAAGAGTAAAACAAACCAAGCCAAATCAAATATAACTTTTTGTTTGTAAGTCATAATATATTACATTTTGAAAGTAACCTCCACCCCAACACCGTCTTTATACCACATGACCAGAGTCATTGCAGAATAGCCTATGTATGTATAGTAGTAGTATATGTATATGTACTGGCACTCAGTCATCAGCTCCAGACTGGTGATGTTCATGCAACACCATCAATGTCTGAAGGAAGCATGGCACACTCTGTTTATGTCAACAGCACTGCAGAGAGAGACGATGGTAAGTCTGAAATATGAATCATTGTTTGATTGACTTGTCAAAGTGTTTCATTTGGGTTGATTGATGTAATTGTAAAGTGCAAAATTTAACACCAGTTTTGAAAGTGATACAGTATAAGCTGTATTTATCACTGTACAGTACATTGTCAATATGTTATGCTAATATGTTCAAAATATCCTACTACCATGGACCAATCAAACCACCACACAAAAGTGATAGGAAAATCGTCTCAAGATTTGTTCTCCCCAAATATCAATTCATGAGTTAGTGTTTTTACATTAGGAAGATCAACAATTAATTTAATTTAGTAAGAGTAATGGTAAATGCTTTGACTAAGCACTTTTGAAAGTGTTGTTAGGTTTTAACATAATGTCCTTACATTAATATAATATAATATAAAGATTACTGTACATGTATTCTTGTTTTTAGTGTGTGATGGTGATCTGATGTATTTGTTTTTTCTTGTGTGGACTTAATATGTCCTGAGAAGTGACAGCAAATGTGTAAACTAGGAAGTTCACTGAAGGAGGATTTGTAAGAGACCTAAAAGCATAAAGTGACAGATATTCAATTTTGATGGCCTATCATGGCCCTTACTGTAGAAAGAGTTAAACATTACTGTCTGTTGATGATAGTTTTAAACTTGTTGGCAGCCTGTATATTACACTCATGAATGCATGTGCAATAAGACCAAAGCCTACAGTGTGGATAGATAAAATACTGAAAAGAATACAATGCTTAACACAATGAATCAGAGATGGTACAGTGTCCCTGCCTAGAGAGCGACACATATCTGCCGACATAACCTTCTAACCTGTGATTCCCCTTCTATGAAAAAACACAACCCAACTACTCACTGCTATTAACAAATTAAATAAAATGAAATGCCCTGTAATACTAATTAATCACATTCTATGTGTTCAAAAGATGATCATTCTGTGTCTCAACAACCAGCAAAGGTTACCTCAGGTGGCTGTGATCCAGTAAGAATGGTCCTGGGCTTTCTCTGTGTGCTTCTGTTGGCCGTAGTCATTGTTGTACGAGTTCAGTGTGAGTATATGGACTTCTTGTCTATACTATGTGCAAATACTATACATGAAGATAAGGCTGAATGGGTGAAGTGCTCCTTTAATGTACTGTAAGTAAAGCAACTTAATATAAATAAGTGATTCCCCACTCCTTTTTAACTTTTAGTTTATATTTGTAAGACAAGTTTGAGAACCTTCTAATCTACGCTGTTGGACATTTGTCTTACCAGTATAAAACAGCCATTAGTCCCTCAGTAATAATTTTGGAACATTGATATCTTCAAGAAGGCCTTTTTGTTCAACAGATTATACAGATGTGCAAACCAAAGAAAGGCTACAAATGATGATGAGTGAGAACAATGTGCTTAAGAAGAATCTCACAGGTAAGATCAAAGGGCATATGAGCTTGAATTGAATTTGTTAAATAGCTGATCAAATTTGATGGGCAGAATGTCTTCATTCTTCATCTTCACAACAGTAAACATTTAGACACTGAAAAATATCACTGTTTGATACAGAATACATGTGGCATAGAACATTTTGCTTTCCTGTTAAATTATGAAAATATAGTAACAAGAAAATATCCATATAATAGTCTAGAACAATGCTATCAACATTACCTTTCAGCTAAACTATATGAGAGTAGCGACAGACTATGTTGGTTAAAGTTTTTTGTTTTGCTTGTTTTAACAGACAGTATTAAGGAACTGACGTCCTGCCAAGCAAAACCGTTTTCTTGCCCAGAGAGTATTCAACTACCAAAGGGTAAATAATGGATTTTCTCATACATATTTATATAATTGATAAAGTGATGCTCTCAATTTAAATGATGACATGAAATAACATAATGTTATAAGTTAAGTGATTGCTTGTTCAAGCACCAGTAACATTCCAGGGTCTACTATAACTCATACCGTGTATGCAAATTACACCGAATGAGAGACAAATAAACAACAATTTATACTCCATCAATAATGTGCAGTTTTCTGTGTATAGTAAAAACATACACTGGATAATTTAAGAAATTATCATCAATTTCATAACAAACCTAAAAAGCCTGTCTTCTTTCCCACATTGTATCAACCACCAAAGGGTAATTAATGGATTTAGTCATTTACATATTTAAATAATTTTATAAAACGATGCTCTCAAAATCAACAATGACATGAACAGTATCAGTGATGTGATCACTTGATCAAACGGCAATAAAATTCTGAGCAACTCAGATATTTTGATCAGAGGTCAGAGACAACTAAACAGCAATCTACTGTGTACATTGATCAATAATGTGCAATTATCTCTGCGTGTATAGTAAAAACATACACTGAATAATCTCAAAGTCAACTTTCCCCCTAAATCTCTTAAAGGACAAGCATGTACCAAATGTGCACCAGGCTGGGAGTCTCGGAAAAGAAAGTGTTACCGGTTCTCCTCTAACAAATACACTTGGAAGCAGAGCAGGATTGACTGCATACGTGAAGGAGCGGACCTCGTTAAAATAGACAGTAAATTGGAACAGGTAAGATGGGATCAATGATTTGGAGCTGTACTTTATACTGTTGACCTACGTGTTACTTTCTCATTCTTTTAGATGTGTTTTAACAGTAATAATGATACAGAGTTCCAAAACAGAATTCAATTACAGCATTCTAATTTAGATCACAATTTTATATTCAGATATTCCTACAAGGAAAACGGATGCAAAAAATGGCTGAAGCTGAAGACAAGTTCTGGATTGGACTGACCGATTCAAAGGAAGAGGGCCGATGGGTTTGGGTAGATGCCACCCCACGGAATGAAAGGTTTGACTGTTTTTTCCACACGTTTCAGGTCTCATTAATGTAAACTTTGCTCTCATGAATTAAATCTGCTTGCTTGGTGTTAAGTAATAATTTACAAATCTCTGTGATCTATGTAGTTTCTGGAGTAAGGATGAGCCTGATAACTGGAGGGGAGACAGCAATACGCGTCCTGAGGGTGAAGATTGTGGAATAATGGGGGAGAAGTATGCTCAGGTAGATTCAGAATCTACTTGGTTTGATGCATTCTGTGACAAACCACACAAATACATTTGTGAGAAACAAGCAGACTGGCAGTTTTGAGAGGACATGCGTCTAATGCACAGTTCATTTGAGTACTTATCTAAACTTTTTTAACACATAGTATGTATCATCACCATTGCATAATAATTAAATAGACACACACCATTTCATACAAAGGGGGTTAATGGCTAGCATATTTTCTGTCCTATTTCATAGAGGCTAAATTAGGCTACATTACAAATCTGTTTGTAATCTGTTTATCATTAGTGACTAGAAAAAAATCCAAAGGATGCCTTGATTATCTGATAGATAAATTAACAGTATATACGCTTACATTTTCAAAAAACATAAATAATTCATACCTGCTCTTGTTGAATATTGACTATAGAGTAGATTCACCAGTCTTTTGTTTGTCAGGCCTGTCTGAACCTTACTTTTAGTTTTCATGTTCAAATTGTGTTACTTTGTATGATGGTATGACTCTTCTAATATAACCTGGGTATCTTCAATCTCTCCTGCACAATTGTTATTATAATTTATTTATTGACATGTTATTTTTATTTTTCTGTAAGCCTATATTTTTTATCTCAAGAAAACACATTATTTATTGTGTATGCTGCCAATAGTACCTCCATGCATGTTATTTTCACATAACTAATTATAAAGGAAGTCAATGGGTCGGATCGGGCTGAAACCTTGACTAAATTATAATTTGGGGTTTTCTGTATACATATTAAAAGAAATCTTATCATATTGTCTTTTTTGTCTTTTATCTGTCTTGTATAAAAAGGCAAATGACAGAGGTGCTTTGTACGGTGTCATGAAGAAACCATACCTTTTACCTGTAAGGACAATATCTATCTTTTGATGTGCTGATGGTTATCATAGACTATAGAAACAATATGTACAATACAATCCATATTGACATAGAAAATGTCCTTTCTCTGTGTTCCTACAATTCCCTTGATGCATTTTGCAGGCAAGTATCAGACAAACATGCTCATACAGTCTATGGCTGCCATTACATCAACCTGATTCATATTTCCTGAATTCAAGGTCACTACTCATGCCATAACACAACAAATAAGGCCAATATAATGGCCACCAAGGGCAGTGGCTAAAAAATGTGAAGTACCGTATGAATTGTAGTTTCCATACATTCATAGATTTTACCCCACTGACATCACTGGAGTAAACAAAGTAAAGTAAACAACTTAGACAGTTTTATGGCTGAATATTAGCCCAACAATAAATATATCTAGATAATAAAACTGTGATAGCGACAAATCTTAATAGGCCAACAGTACTTTTTCATCTCCAAAATTATCTTAATGAGAAGTCAAACAATGACTGTCAAGCATGCAGTAGAATTAATGCCTATAATAGCAAGCTAACAAGGGAACTTGTTTTGAGGAACAATCCATTATTGCACATACACTGTGGTTGGCGTGTGAGGATGTACGGCTGTATTTGTTATTTTATTTACATGGACATCATATGTGGTGAGAAGAGTGTCGTGAACTAAGAAAAAGAGGAAGTTTAGCTGGAAGAAGGTGGCGGTGAAAGAAGCCTTATAGAGTCATAGAAATCCAAATGATGGCTTGTTGTGTCCCTACTGCATACGCCAGAAAACTGTTATTATCTGACACCTGGGCCTGGCGCTTAAGGCCAAGCCACACTAATGCAAACACTTGCAACTCCTTGCAACAAAACCGTTTTAAGGCTAGTCCACACCAATGCAACTACTTGCAACTGCCATTGGAGATAATGGTTGCAAGTAGTTGCAGTTGCAAGGAGTTTCAAGGAGTTGCATTGGTGTGGACTGGCCTTTAGGCAGGAATATGTGACCGCAAGCGCGCGATTTTTCTGCATGCTGCAACCTTTTGTTGTTTAATTTAAAAGCTCGCTCACAGGGATGTGTTTGGGTGAAGCTGTAGTTCAGCTAATATTGAAATAGCCTACAGACTACAGTGAAAGCGACCTTCTGAACAATAATGTCACGCACGAGACCTTCCCCTCGGTGGAGGAATTGTCCCAGGAAAGGCCAGCCTGTAGCTGGTAAATTCCTGCCAATGAAAACTATGGGTCCCAACTATGATGTCAAAGTTCCAGAGGGCAATCGGTTCCATCCGAGCATGCTGACAAACTATTTAGAAAGTCTCAAGGTGAAAATGGGCCTGCTCGTCGACTTGACAAACACCAGGCCTTCTCGCTTTTATGACAGCAATGGCATTCAAAAGGAAGGCATCATATGTGAAACTTCAGTGTAAGTGAGCAATGTCGGTGGTCTGTCAGTCATATGGCCGTGTTTTGTATTATGTCCATCCAGGTTTGTATTTTTGTATCTGTGTGACCTTATTCGCCTCTTGGCCAGTGCTTGTGAAAGAGACAGCGTCCCAATGCTTTTACTGGTTAAATAAAGGTTATAATTATTTCTTTGTACGATTTGTACCTTTAGTTGTCACAAGAAAGGAACTTAGTCATATTGATTACTGAGGGCGGTAGGATTGTTTATTTACAGTAAGTAGACTGTACTAAAGATAAACTTGGTCAGATACTATGTAGCCACAAAAACATGTGATACACTATGTTAATGAGGAAATCACAACAAGTGTTTATTTTAACATGATTTTCTTTTTATTTAAAAAGCATATCCAATACAAAATTCTACTCTGACAACAGTCAGTCTCTGACAACAGAAGGAAGGATATACAGTACAGATACATAGCTTTGATGAACCAGTAGAGGGCAGCACTTCCACACATTTTCAAAGGTTACCCAATAGAAACAAGCCCAGGAGATCAAATATGCAACATAGATTCCTGGGTTCAGGAAATTAACGGGTGTCTATGATTGACATTCAAATCATGACTCATCCTCTAACGTCGTCTTCAATGGCACCAACAGGGATCAACGTAGAAAAATATTGGACCCACTTTTTATGAGCAGCTCATGTTCACAATTAACATGCTTTGCATTTCTTCCTCATTAACTAGTAAACCAAAGTGTTTGTTTTGGTTTAAATTAGATTAAACTCCCAATAGCCTAAAATCTATTTAACCACTTGTTTCAGTCTGAGCACATGTACCACAGGAACTGAGAGATGCAATGTAACTGGACATTTTCACATGAAAGAGAAAGTCTGTATTTTCATCAGAATATTTATTTATTTTTACCCCAGAAAACTACCACAGACAAAATGTAATGGGACAAATGCAGTGTGTGACACTCCAGGTGTATGTGTGTACGGTTATGTCTGTGTGTCAAACAGGTTCCTACATAGATACACAGGAAAGTGGCAGCTTGGGGAGGTGCCAACCTTGAACAAGTGTGGAAAACGACCAGCCCTACAAAACAAAAAACAAAATGCAATTTAAAAAACGTTATCACGACTCTTCATCTCTCAGTTCATTCCGAATCCTCCTCTTCCCCATCGCCGGGGACAAAGGACGGGTCCTCTGGATCTATGGGATCTTTCTGCTGACTTCCCTCAGCCTGTTCCTCCCCAGAACGGAGGCGGAGCATCTCCCGGACGGTGAGGATGCGCGTGAGCATGGCCTCCATGGTGGCGTCGTCCAGAGGCGTGGTGGAGAACCACAGGGGGCTGGTGGGCACGCAGCTGCGCTCCGGGAGGAGGTAGAACATGTTGGCGCGCTGCTTCACCGACTCGGAGCTGGAGGAGGGGAGAGTGGAGAAAAGGCGTTAGGGTTTGGGGTCGCTGTGACGTCCGTCCGTGCGCCATGGAAGGGACCAGGGGGGTACAGAGGTTTTCACTCCATCCACTCATTTGTTTGTCTTCCTCTCTGGGTGAAGGTTTGGTCATTAATAAGAAGGTCTTCTGTCGTAGTGTAAAAACCTTCATGCACGCTACGGTCCACGGCACATAACTGGACAACATTGGTTTACTGTTCTGGACAAAATTACAATAGCCTTCTTCGATCCTGCGTCAGGTATCAACTGCTACTGTATGTGTCCTGTATCAAAGCACACCACTGTATGCCTTCATGCTCACTCATCTGCTCTGGAGCAGCTTTTTTGGTTGAAAATCTTCAGTGCCAACTACCATCTTGTGGGGTGCATAACATTTATTTCTCAAGACTTCAACTTCTTTGAACTGGGTTGGTTTCACAGTGATTTTATTTTGTTACAGGTGAATTTTATGATTTTATTTCGTTACACTATGATAATAGATAGACAAGAGCAGGGGGATAGATGGGTTTACCATATGTTGACACAGGAAGGTACTGGCTCAGAATATAGGATGTTGCGGACACGCCAGTTGCAACCCAGGGTTTTTAAACTGATAAATAAATCACAGTGGGGGTCACTGTGTCTGCCAGTGGTCATGTGTCCTGTCACAGCGTCCTTTCCAATTGACTCTTATCTGTAATTCTCCTGTGTTTTATTCTTACTGCTGTTGCTACGACAGCTGAATTTCCCTCCAGGGATCAATACTGGTTTAGCTTCTCTAAAGCAACACATTGAACTCTAGAACCTGCTTCACTCATTGCCAAATCACTATGCAGTAGTGTCAGATAAACGCTAGTTTCTAATACTTTCTATAGGTTATGACACAAGATGCTGTATGGTTAATGTAGTTCGGGCCGCTACAGGGCCCTCACGTCTAGATTTTGGAGATCTGTGTGTCTGTCAGTCCTTATCCCTTTTATGGCCATATATGGAGATCTCAGTATTTGTCAGTTCTTGTCCCTTTCATTCCCATATATGGAGATCCCTGATGTCATCAGTATATGCCCAATAACCCATACATGGGCATGCTGATATAACTATTCATAGTTGTGGGCAATATGGCAAAAATATAAAAATAAATATGTTTTTTTTTAGGCAGAATCATGATCCACGATCAGATCACAATTTATTTTTCATGTTGTTTTTTAGGATTATTATTGTATTATGATCATTAATAAACCATATTATTCATTATATGTATATGATTATTAATATTGTTATTATAAGAATGTATTATATATATATATTTACAGATAGATGGAAAATCTATTGGTTTTTATGCTGCTGTTGTATCATACACCATACATTCAGTGTTGTGAGCTTGTAGATCGGCTATTTTCAAATAGCCAATGTAAATGGGGTTAGAGTGCTCATGTGACCTATAGCCTATAGCTCATGTGACCTATGTGACCTTTGTTTGGGCTTGTTTTCATAGACCTGGTTGCTTATTTCTCTCGCACAATCTGGCAACACTGCCGGCTGATTGAGTGATTTTTTTTTTAAGATAGATGATCTATTTGTTTTTATGCTGCTGTTGTATCATTCAGATATTCAGTGTTGTGAGCCTGTTGATCGCCTATTTTCAAATAGCCAATGTATATAGGGTTAGAGTGTTCATGTGACTTTGTCGCTTCGTTTGGGCTTGTTTTCGTAGACCTGGTTGCTTATTTCTCTCGCAAAATCTGGCAACACTGCCGGCTGCGCCCGGACGCTTTAGACTAACGCACACTGACAAAAGTCAGTTTGAAGTTATCCTACCCATCTGCTGCTGAATTGGGGCGGAACACATTTTTGGTGCATTGTGCATAGTGAATATCTTACGACATAGGCTTAAGTACATTTCTAGGGATGAGTTAGGGAACTCATTTTGTAGGAATATGACCTCTTAAGACAGAGAGCCTAAACGGGACGAATGTATCTTCGTAATCCGCCCGGCGACACCAAGCCGAAATATTGCTGGAAGAAAATAAATATGCTTCAAAGAGCCAAATGTACATTGAACAACTAAAAGTAGACGAAACAAAGGCCATATGTATGATGGACGTTGTGGCGAACTTTGTACTGAAATTTGACATGTTCTTGTGGTAGAACATAGCTAAACAATGAAAAGAGGACAGTGATAACAGGACACGAAAGGAAGCACTGAATTAGGCAAATGTATTTTTAAGATTAGAGAAGATCTAATGTGCATGACCGATCGAGAGGGAAAAAACGGACTTACCACTTGGAGAGGTAGAACTCGTAGAGTCGGACTGGACAGCGGAGAGGGTTAGTCCTGTTCTCTGCCATCTCCAGGGTGACTTCATTGGTCTCCTCCTCCTTACGTTTCTTAGCAGCCGGGACACCGTCTGCGTCTGAGGCGAACACACAGGGACGCACGTTACTAACAAGAACACAAACCCAGCCCATGTGCGAAAGATGTACGACACTCACATCTCCACACCCACTAGACCCCCCAGGATTCCGCCATTCCGAGATCGCGGAAAATAAACGCAAATTTATTGGCCGTCTGTGAATTTCCGCGGAATATAAGGCAGTGGCACAGTGCAGAAAACAAGAAGAATGGCAGATAATTGTTGTTTTCATCCTGGTCGCTGTCAGATAGACGGGGATCGTGTGCAAACATGCGAGCATGTGCTGTATTGTGTGTGTGTGTGTGTGTGGGGATAAAGGCTGGGGTCTAAAGGCAGGCTTTTCACAGCAAATTCAGCATTAGTCTCTAGTCATAACACCGGCAGTTTTGATTAAAAGTGACGGGCATAATTGAGTGATTTCTGTGTGTGTTAGAGAGAGAGACAGACAGACAGCGAGAGAGAGAGGGGGGCAGAGAGAGAGAGAGAGAGTGAGTGAGTGAGTGTTTTAAAACCTTTTTTTATAATTTATTTGTTGCACTTTCAATGAACTTATGCTGCAAAATAAATCTGCCCAAGAGGGACAAAGAAAATGTTGATTATTTTATAACCAGTACTACAAACTCACAGCTTATGCATATATACAGTATTTGCTATTTTCGGTAAAAGTCAAGTATAAGTCAGGTTTACAACACCTGACGTCTCATGCCGCGGGTGAGGTCGTACCTTCTGTAGGGGAAGGTGCCTCTACCAGCTCGGCAGCGAGGGGCGGGTAGAAGCGCAGCAGGCTGGTGGTGGAGTTCTTGGTGTCGGTCCTGGTGCAGCGCATGAGGTGGGCGAAGGACAGCTGGCGGTTCTGCTCCACCGTGGTGAAGCCAAAGTGCTTGCAGCAGAAGAACAGCAAGGTGTTGAGGAGGACCGTGGGCGAGTAGGCGCCCAGCTGCTTGCACTCCCAGAGGTACTCCTCCTCCACCCGGGAATGGATGTAGCCTGAGAGAGAAGGGACGTCATAATAGGACAGTTGGTTCTCAACCTTTTCAGACCGTGACCCTCCGAAATAATCATGTTTGAACTGGGGACCACCCACCCTGACAAGCACTTGGAATGTAGGAGTTGAGGCATTCAATTGTGTTTGACTTGTTTCCACAGATAGTGAAAATAGCCGATCTACAAGCTCACAACGCCTCGCAAGCTTGTAGATCGGCTGTTTTCACAGTTTTTGCCTCTTTCTTATATTATTTGACAATTTGGCCAATGTCTGACCAGTTTTTATAGTATTGTTTGCTGATTACTTTTGATGCAGTAATGGTCTTTTTCCTCTCTTTCTTAAGGTTTTAAAAGTCCTTCAATTGTCACTTCACTGTCATCTGGGGACCCCCCAAAAATCATGTAGGGACCCCCCTGGGGGTTCCGGCCCACAGGTTGAGAACCACTGATGTTTCACACTTGTCAATTACATCAACTAAAAGATTAGTCAAAGTCCTATGACTATTACTATACTAACCGACTCAGGATTTCTTCAGTTGAGGACAGGCGTAGAATGAATGAAAGAGAGTATGTAGAGTTACAGACACAGTAGGAAGAAAAGTAAATGAGGAAGTGGCTGACATGAAAGGTGACCAACATGGGAGATGCACCTGGAGTGGAAGCATGGAATTGTCACCATTTTACAAAAAAAAAAAAACACTTAATGCTGCCAATGATGTGACCCATAATTCTAAATGGAAATAATCTGACCTTAACTTGAAACCACACACAAAAAAAAACAGGGCAAAGTAGTGGGCCACTAATATTATTTGAATGGTTGGTTTATACTTTGTGCATTGGCGTGCATTCATGCACCACAAAACTGTGGGGTAATTCAACAATTCAAACCAAAGACCATTTACTTAACCATAATAAAGTCACAGTTGTATACTAACTTAAATGATTGAAACCCCATGTCTCTGTATGAAAATGGAGTTCGGATTACGGCACTCTACCACGTCAGTTTACACACTGCAGTGAGCATGAACTAGGGTTAAAACACAAGAGAAGATATGTAGATGATTTCTTACCACTAGCGGTCACTGAGGGCTTGAAATCTTTCAGCAACTTCGAGATCTCCATGGCAAACTTGCTGTACACCATGTCAGTGAATATATTCTCCACACGGCCATTCTCAAAGAGGTGCTACGCAAAGACAAAAAGGCTACAGTCAGACAAAGTTAACAGTAACACATAAAACAGTAAGTAAAAGTACAATGTGTGTACATACATTGTACTTTTTATGGTCTCCATCTGAGTTTAACCACTTGAACCCTAGCATCCCTATTCTGTGGGGAACATTCATTAGAAAATAGATCTACAAGCTTGTAGATCTGTTATTTTCAGCAAAGAGATTTGGTGTAGAGGGGGGGAAAAAGAGCGGACCAAGTACAGAGCCAACCCCAGCACAGTTTACCAATTGTAGAGGGTTTTAAGTGGGTAAGAGATCTGTAGAAATTTAGAGTGTGCGTGTTTGTTTTCTGTATGCTCTGTGTCTGTGTGTGCTTGCTTGCATTATCATAGCAGTAGTGTGTTATGTTTTTCTGTACACATTTGAACATATTCACATGGTGGCGCTTTTCAACATATCCTTTATCCTTTATTTAACCAGGTAAAAGTACTCATTGAGATAAACTCTTTTCCAAGAGATTAATGCCATACTCAAGAGAGTAGGGTTTTCCAATTCCACCCCTCCAAGTATGACACAACCACAAAATGGCCGTCCAGTGATTATTGCCAATTGAATAGGACCATCTTACATGCTGTATGCAGAGACAGAGGTAGTAGAGGCTGTCAGGTGAGTAGCATTCTCCATTAGGTCGCCTCACTTCGGAGACAAAGTGGCAGAGACCGAAGGCGAGCTCAACTGTGGTGCAGCGAAGAATGTCTTCCTTCGGCTCAATATGAAAGGCTGAGATTGAGATGGACAAAACAAATATATGGTTATTGGGCGTGAACCTACCGCCATCACAATCCTGTCTAGTTCTATGTCCTGCGGGGGGGGGAAATGAGATTCTTGGTGTTCTGTTCACACCTATACATGCCGTAGGTATCATCGAGGACACCAATGGTCATGTCCTCTCTATTTATTCATAAGACTCACATCTGCCGCGGGGCTTTTCTGGTTTAGCCGGTTTCTCCCGCCGCTGGATCCAAAACTTCCAGGCATCGATCCCATATTTGCCTTCCAGTTTGGGGGGTTCCCTGGCAGCATTCTGTGATGCCTCTTCTGCATCCGTCAACCGCCGCGATTTACGAACCTGCTAAAGAGCAGCACAGAGTCGAGGACACGAGGGATTAATTTGGGTGGATTACATGTTTAGTTATATACAGTAGTAGTGGACATTCATTGA
Source organism: Gymnoscopelus microlampas (assembly GCF_963454915.1). Classification (NCBI taxonomy): domain Eukaryota; kingdom Metazoa; phylum Chordata; class Actinopteri; order Myctophiformes; family Myctophidae; genus Gymnoscopelus; species Gymnoscopelus microlampas. The sequence goes on from NC_139952.1 coordinate 35,394,336, forward strand.
TGGGTATGACCAGGGCTAATTCACAGCTGACTAGGAACATTTTAAGAGCAGTGTATTGTCTAAATCCTGTGTGAACTTTTTGCCACAAGCCCTAAAGAAGCCAGCTTACCTGGCAAAATGCTAGCTTTTGCTGTAATAAAATGCATGTAATCTCTGTCATTCCTAGAGTCCGCACTTCACACAACTAGTTTGCGCTCCTTATGTTGTTTTATGATACAAGTGATAAAAATGCTGATGAAGTACAAAAATGACAAGGAAAATTAACAATATGTACAGTTGAGACTGAAAAAGAAAAATACTTCAAGGGACTTAAAAGTTTGTTCCAACAAAAACATCACCACACTAATATTTGTAAATAGTTTTCAATGTTAGTATCAAAACCCCTATCCCAGAGATTGTTTAATAGGAAGCTTTTCTTACATTGCTGGCTTCTTATCCTAGGCCTGTCACAAGTATCACATAATCGTCTAATCGCAATTATTTAGGATAATCGCAATTATTTTGTCATAATCGTTTCCATGTTGAAAGATTTTCATACAAATACAAAAAAAGCTGAAATAGCTGATCTACAAGCTATTTCCACTATTTTTACATTTAAAAAAAAAAATATTAAATTATAAAATAGTGTCAGTAATGTCTTTGTATACTTAGGTTATTTGTCATATCTGCCCTGTGCACATTTTGATTACAAAACCTACAAGGCAAACAGAAATGTAATCTTTATCCATAATGTTCCAATGTTCAATGCCAAAAACCCAATTAAAATCGTCAGTCGCAATTCTTTGTGTGACAATTAATCGTCAACTTAAATTTGTAAACGTGACAACCCCATCATATCGCTTCACTTTTTGTTGATAGAGAATGAGTGATAGCGGAAAAAGTTTAGACGACAGATTGGCAGTCAGTGGAGGATGGGTTATTATTAGCCACCTCCCGACCTACTTATTATAGGGATATGGTGTGGTTCTATTGTTTAATGACAGACACCTCAGTTACCTTGGCTTTGTTTCTGGCACGCCTGGGAGCTTGGCGTCTAGTGGGGGCAGAACTGGAGCTGGGGATCTCCTGGGGGTGCTCTCTAAAATGTGCAATCATCTCCAGAGTTTCTAGGAAAGACAACAATACAACAATTTTACTGTTAGCTAAAGTTTTTCCAATTGCCGACACCGGCACTGAAACTACTGTACTGTATGCAAATCACTTTGCTTTCAAGCCATTTTAACGTTCTCTTTCAGACTTGTCTGAATTGTAATTTAAAACAAAGAAGTAATGACTTGCTGATGTCACTCCAATAAAACTTTACATGATGAGTCTTCAGATCTTGCCCAACACAGGTTATCTAATAGAACCATTAGATGAGTCCATGGGTCATTTTGTGCTTTTAAATTTTAAACAGACGCTAATAGTTGTGGTTACTATAAAGCAAATAAATAGAAATACATTATTTGAGTGGCTATACAATATCATTTTACCACGAGATTGCACAATACACGCATCAATATACTCCAGATGATAGAATATACAACTATAATACAAATACACAAGACAAGTAGACAAAATAATGCTATGAACTTCCACGCTGCACAAGAATAATGGCTCCTAAAATACATTATTTATAGATTCAACAGAAACTAGGCAAAATCAACATGTAAGCTGCATGGATTATAATCTTTGCAGCTATTTTGTAATTCAAACTATTAACTCAAAATGTAAAAACTACTAATGCACAATAAGTCACAGTGTGTGAGAAAGAAGCGGAAATACTGGCTGTAGTTTTTAATCCGTTCAGTATTGCACACATGAACCCTAACAACCAATTGTTCAAGTTCTACCATAGGGCGAGGAAACAAAAAGGCATAATTGTTAACTTGCAAGAGGCGAATGACACAAAATTACAGCAGCAACACTGCATAATACATCCAACATTACTTTTGATGCACACATACCAAAAAAGAAACAGGACACACTGACAAACTGAACTCACATGCTCTGCTCTAATCAAGAGGTGAACTCAGGTGAACTGAGTTACATCAAAGATCCTTGATATATTACCAAGATAGCCAATCACAGGAAGTCAAGTGACGCTTGGAAGCCAGTAGGAAATGGTAATCATTTCCGGTCTCCTAAGTGGGTGCGGTTTGACATCCTATGCGAATGTGCTATGATCACTGTTGCTAGATGCAGGTCTCGAACAAAGAACCTCCCGATTTGGCTGTCTGAAAGACTATTTTAACAAAATGTTCTTAACAAAAGCAGCTTATTTCTATTATTATTATTATTATTCAGGAAATTATTTTGAAAAATGTTAGATTACTTTATGAAAATATGGGAGTCCGAGCTGATATATATTTTCTTTCTTTTTTTAATTAGCTAAAATAGCAGCCGGTTCAAAGGCTGGCTATGTTGGTTGGAAACTCACAAACAAGTATTCTGGAAAACTATTGGTTGATTGCAATGGGATTTTCTGTGCACCTTCATCTTCCTCCCAAATTGCTTATGCCAATTCCCTTCGTCACTGCTGACCCCTACTGGTAGGTCTTGGGGAGAGTGCTATGCTATTCTGACTAACAGGGATCAAACGAGCGTCATACACGCTAGTTTTCGAGAGCCACAGTGAACACACTGTATTTTTTGTATTCTGCCACAAAACCCCATGAAGGACTCCAATAGCCCTGGTTGCACCAGTGATGTTGCATATAATTAAGCAGAACTCATTGCAGTCAAATTAAATCCTAGATGTCTACTTCAATGTCAACATACAAAATAAACGCCCTCAGTTTCTCACCAGCTGGGAAGTCAGCTTCTACATCCAGGACAGGAGGTGGGGTCGGAGGTGGGGGTGAATTTGCCGGCTCATCGGGCCCACCCATAGGGACGTCTGTGCTCTTCTCCTGGCCACGAGTCCGATTAGACGCCCCGAGGCTGGGATCGTCCCAAATGTTGAGCAAGGTTTCCAGGTCATCGGCGTCCAAATCGTCGCTGTAATTACTGGCGTGGTCTGCAAAACAAAATGACAAAGCTAAGGATCGACTCTTTCTGAAAGCACGCACAACTCTGCGTCCTTTCAGGAACCGGAAAACAAACTATGAAGATAGCAAACAGGACCAATAGATGACAACTAGGGCTGTAACTATTGATTATCTTCTTAGCGATCACTCTATCGATAACTTTTTTGATTAATCTAATAACCAAAAAGCACCATTTGTTCGATTGCACCCCTAATGATAACATTGCGTCATTTCTTCTTACCATCGGGGATATAAGCGCTAGACTTCCTCCTCTCCCTCTCCTCCTTGCCATCCTGCTCGGCCACCATCTCAGCCATGAGGATGAGGTCTGCCTCCAACGGGTCCGAGGGGATCTTGTCCTTGATCTCTCGTATGGTCTTAACAAGGCGCTCGGCGTTGGCCGTGGCAACGGGGAGGAACATAGGCACAGGTACCTAGGAGTGCATCACAAATATTGGCCATTTGTTTGCGCACTATTAACCACTTAAACCCTATATACTAATTGACAAGGGTCCCCCCCCCCCAGGGCTCTGTACTAGGCCCGCTAGCATTTCTCTCTACAACAGATCTCTTCACCGGAAATAGACAATCTACAAGCTCATAATGTTAGCCCCAGAATAGGGTTCATGTGGTAAACCATATGAACCCTGGCGGCCCAATTTGAGCATGTCATTATAGGACGAAGAAACTAACAAAAAGAGAAGCAAAACTTGCTGATCTTGTAGATCGGCTATTTTTTTGTATTTGTCATGCGACAAAGTATATAGCACTTGTAACTGATTGCTCTGGAATAAAATCATCTGCTAAATCCCCAGGTTGTAAATATAGGGCTTAAGTGGTTAAAGATTTAGTTAACAACATAATTTGATATACAGTACATATTTTTTGTCAAAAAATGTGAATGCGAAGAGGAACATCTGGTTGACATACTGGCAGAGGCAGACCCATAGGTAGTGGGGTGTACTGGCTGTACATGTTCATAGGCACAGGAAGGAACACGGGCACCGGAACCGGCAGGATTATCACCTTGGGGCAGGTGTCATCTGGGCAAAATGGACAGAGAAAAAGCTCATGTTAACCCAATAAGACCTGAGGCCGATTCCACAAAATGTCTTCTAAATCCAGTTTTCTGAAAAAAACGTATGTTGCTATAGCAGTGGTTCTCAGACTATTTCATGTCAAGGAACCCCAAATTTAAATACGTATATATGGCTGCGGGCCCCATTCTCAAAATATGTTGTTCCAGGGACCCCCAGGAGCAAAGATTTGAGTTAAATATGTTCGCTTTAAAAAAAAAAAAAAAAGATATATATATATATATATATATATATTCAAAGATTTTGAATATATAGATTTTGCACAAAGCTTTTGAGCTTGTATAGCTGCTATTTTTCAATAGCCAAAGTATAAAATAATGGTTAAAGTGGTTACACAGATGCGTTCCCAGTCTTAATGGGTTAAGAGCATTGGAGCCTGGGGACAATGTGTATATAATATAAGGGAACGCTGTTGAACATAATTCATATGTTTGTGTATGTGTATGCATCCTTAGATGGCAACAGTGCTATACAAATAACGAATGCGACTTTTCCATTTTCTATTCTTCTGTGCGTATTACCTGTCTGTGACTCAGCATTAGCAGTATTTACTTTACAGGTTATTCCTTTATTCTGGACCATGGGTCTACAGAGGAGGGCTTTGTTCTTCAGTATTTTGACGGGAGGGGGAGGAGGGGCCCGCACCGGATCTGTCTGAGTGCCGGCCTGAGGGAAGAGAGAAGGACATGGGACAGTTATTATATATCATTTGATTTGTATGCTTTATTTACATAGGAGACGGTCGAGGGACAGTAAAAAGAAGGCAAAGAGAGGGGAGATATGGGAGACATGAAATGACTCGCAAGGAGCATTATGATCAGTGCTGCACCACCAGGCACACTTGAAGGAATACTTCACCCAAAAAAATACTTATTTTCTATCAATTACACACCCCATGAAGCTGAATTCATGGAGATTGTTTTGTTTTTGTCGCATTCCTAAGCCTATAATTTGATGACCGGGTGTGTTTCCGGTAGGAGACTCAAAGACTCTCCTTCGAGTCTCCTACCGGATACATTAGCATCTTTACTCAGGTAATCAAATTATTGGCTTAGGAACGAGACAAAAACAAAAATAATCTCCCATGAATTCAATGCTTCATGGGGTGTGCAATTGATTAAAAAGAAAAGTCATTTTTGGGTGAACTACTGCTTTAACAGCAGAAACTAAAAGGTTGGATCAAGCCAACCAGCTCAAATTTAGGGACTGGACAACAAAGGAATGCACAAGAGCTAACTCAGAACCAACATAAATGTGGTGGATATGAGTTTAACTATATGGGTGCCAACTAAATGTGAATTATAATAAACATTTCATGATTTCAATTACACAACATTATTTGTTATGAGAGGGTTTATTTTCACAGAGCTGCATTTTTGTGGGTAAAACTGGTAAGCTTCTAGCACATGACTTTATTTAACAAACTTACAGCATGTCCAACTGCCTTTGTTTGACTGTGGGATTGAGGGACAGGGCCTGTAGAGATAATGACAGAGCATGAAAGCAAAAGAGTAAATACCATACCATCTTTATACAAGCAGTCAAGGTGGGATGGGATGTTCCAAACCAAACTACATTGTTTGACTGATCATCAAGAACACATCAAAAGTAATTTATATCATGGTAAAACATTTGCTCAGAAAATCACAGATGAGCTTCCCCCGAACCACAGAGCTGGCCTATGTAAAAAAAACAAAAAAAACAGTAATAGCTTGGTAGAGATAGACCCAAGCAGAGAAAGCCAGGACTAGAGTTGGCACAAGAGGGTTTAAACCTTGGTGAAGTAGAGGAATCTGACCGTGTACGATAGACTTCTCTCTCAGCAAATCAGCAGAACATAAGCAGTTTGTTGTTTGATACTCGATAACTCCAAAGTACATATTGTATTGCCTGTTATTGTGTTAAATGAAACCAAGACTACTGTTGCAGCAGTCAAATGCGATGTGATGCAAGAGTGCGGACTTCAGCAAACACCAGCTTGGGACTCCTGAATCGCTGCCCTCCACAGTCCACACCCTCATGTCTAGCATCAGGGTCTTGAGCTCTGCAGTGTTGTTGCCGCCACTGTCGCGCCGCAGCGTGTCTACGTATGTGGTGCGCCTCCTTTCCTTCCTGGCTGTGCCTTGGGTTGGCTCCCAGCAGTCAAAAGCTAGACGTTTTCTAAAGGGTTCTAAAACCCAGCCAGAATCAAGCTCGCACTACACAGTAAAATTGTACAGGTCCATTTGCTAGCCAAGTCCAGGTATTTCCCTTTTGGATTGTATTTATCCCCCTCTAGTTGGACAAGTGGACAAGTATTCCACTTCAAAACAAACACTGTGCTCGCTGTCACTTTCACTACACATCACCTTTTGTGGGATTTTTACAATCAGTTACAATAATACATATTCAAGGAGAAAACAAACATACCCGTGAGGCGTACACCACTCTGAGTCTGCATCAGATTGTGGCAGTGGTGTAGCAGACAGTGCAGGTCACAGAAGTACTTGACCTCCCCTAAAATGTTCAGGCACTCGGTCAGTTTCCCCTGGCGACTGCACAAGTGACACTTGGCAACCTGAGGCAAGACACAAGTTCATCAGTTATGTTTACCATTTTATTAATCAATCTTTAAATACATAAGCAGTAGGGGTGTGCCGATATATCGTCCCGCGATATATCGCGATACGTTTTCGCGACGATATGTATCGTTTTGGGGGAAAAAAATATTGTTTTTTTTTTTTACAATCATAATAATCAGGCATGCAAACGGCCCCGAAGTGAAAAGAGTGACAACATGTTTTTTTTTCGGGTCAGGTGTCATACTATTTGGATTCAAAACGGCTATTGTAGCTGAAAAGCTACAAGTTTGCATGTCTGAATAATGCAAAAACAGAATTATTTGTTTGCATTTTCTTTTTTTCTCCTCCATATATTTTCATAATAAAAAAAGTGCGTATCGTATCGTATCGAAATCGTATCGAAGTTGTGAGCCAAATATCGTATCGTATCGTTTCGTGAAATTAGTGTATCGGCACACCCCTAATAAGCAGATATAAAGGTATAATATAGATGAAAAGATGGACTATTGATAGACTGATGACTATTTCGGCCTCCTTACCTGATAGAACAGCATGACAAATTGAGACCTGCATTCTTCAGAGCAGAACTCCTCAGATTTGCCTCCGTAGAACGATGTCATCACATTCCTAGTGGTGGACAAGCAGTAGGCACAAGAGCGGCAGTGTATCCCCCAGTGCTTGGCCAGGTCATGGTTATAAAGCAGCTTACAGCCTGAGAGTCATGATAAGAGGGAACAGATTCAGAAAAACCGAGAGTGGGCACACTTTTCCTTTTAATATCTGTTCTTTAGTGAGCCAGCCAGATCGCTGAGAATGACATGTATAGGTGAAGCACACAAAAGCATTCTGGTTGGATTCAGTTAGTGTGGTTCCAGTGAGAGGGCATTACATTATCTATGGGCACTTCCCAAACCAAGGTTATAGGGAACAGAGTGTGTTCTGCGGAAGCAGGACGTAGAGAGGAATGAGAGGCAGGGAATGGAATCATTGATAATAGGTTGCAATACATCTATGATGTTGATAAAAACCTATTCCTATTCGTACCTTCACTGCAGAAGTGGCAGTCCTTATTGTTGATCCTCTTCACTTCTTTGATGACCTTAGGGATCTTGCAATATTCGCACAGGCTTGCCACACATTTGATCCTTTGATACTCTTGAGAACACAACGAGCTACACAGAAACACCACCTTTTCCTGTGGATAACATACATACATTTATACATACATACATTGACAGTATACATACATATACTATACACCTATGTTTAGACAGGTGCATTTGTGCATGTATTTTACATACATATGAATTTTAACTCAAAATGGACTGGTGTTCACTGCGTAGAACATCAACATTCATGTCAAAGAAATATCACAGACATTTTACTGTAATGTTTCACTATCATAAAAAAACATTCTTACTAGCTTGGCTGTCGATGATTTTGAGAATAATCTCTCGACACACAATATATTGGCAACTTTTCATGTCCTCGTCACAACACAATGATAGAATCCAAGTTCATTATCTGCAAAGTTACTCTCTAATTTAGTCAATAAGGTCCATGATGACCGGGACACCATTGCTTCACGATAACAATTAGTCATGCAAAATTCACCAGGTTACCTTGAAGTAGAGGAGCTGAGGTTTATTCTGGATGGGCTTGTGACACTGGAAACACGGCACTTTCACTGCTTTGGAGCGGGCAGGCTGGGCAAGAGTAGAGGGGACATTCTTCGTCTGGGTAAGGGTAGAGGGAACGTTCGTAGGCTGGGTAAGGGTAGAGGGGGTGCCCTTAGACTGGACAGAAGGGGCATTATTAGGCTGAAGGGGATTGGTGAATACTTTCATAGGCTGGACAGGGGCAGAGGAGATGGTTTTAGCCATAGATGCTCCATTTCCCACATTCTTGACCTTATTGAATTTGTCCTATGGGAGAGAGAAGAAAATAAAGAAAACAAACATTTTTTAATCCATCGTCAGCATAGGTAGACCGTCTCTTCAGGGCTTGTGCAGGTTCAAAAGTCACATCCAAGCAAGAACCAGACAGTAAAGTACCACATATGGCACGCAATTCACCCCACTCTCATTTTTAATTCTCTCTTCACTACACTATGGGAACAAAGCGCAGAATTGCCCTACAAGTAAAGTAAATCTTATCTTACCTGGTAGGTCATGACACAGTTTAGAGTGCAGAAGTTTCTGATGGATGCATCAGACATGGCCAGGTGATAGGTTGGTGTTGTGACCTTACCACAGTTGTCACATGGATATTGAACACCTGTTGAGAGAAACAAGGTTATTATAGACTTCATTTTAACATTAACATAATCTTCTAACACCTATTCTGTCACACATGAATGCACTTTTAACCCATTTAGAACTGAGGCCGATTCTAAAAACGCATTCTAAATCCTGACCTAAGTTTTCTGAAATAATTCAAAAAATACACGTATAGGGGTTCCCGGTCTAAATGGGTTGAGTAAAGGAATTATTACAATATTTATATTATGTTATTTTTCTGTCTTTTGGTCAAAAAAGAACTTTTATAAAAAAAATATATATATATATTATTTAATTAGTTAGAGCACTTTGGAGGCAGAATAGACTGGCCAACCCATTTACCAGAACCCCAGTTTCCTGGGGTGCACAGGTATTTGCAGTATAGAACTTCAAACTGCTGTGCTCCAATTTAGGAATTTGACCACACTGTTACACTTCACAAATGTAACACTTCACCTGGTTCAAAGGAGAGTTCAAACTTGCATCCCACCTTGTACAGTAAGAGAGGCAAAAAAAGAGACGTACCTGATGTGCTAACAACCTTGATCTTGTAGGCCATGACACAATTGCCATTGCAGAAGAGGGCTGGCCTGCCCTCGCTGTCCTCCCCCTCAAGCATGTCCCCCATCAGCCGGTATGTATTGCACATGATGCATGCGCAGGGTGTCTTGGTTCTCTGTAATGATTTTTTTTTTTAAACGGAGAACAAGAACACACATCAAAAGATGAAAACCAGACAGCAACCCTAATATAATGTCCTTTTCAACGGCATTTGCGTTTGACCAAAGTAAAAGACGGTAGTTAGGTTAGGGTTAGTCGTTTTATAATGTCCCGGTTTCAGTATATATATCACTATCAGTGTATATCACATATCACAGAACATATCAGCGGCCGTGGCGAGCAAGTGTCTACTCTCTTCCGATACACGTGACACCCCCAGTCTGCTTGTTTTCTCTTACTCTCTCAAGAACAGATTCTGCTCTGCGTTTGAATCTGTCGGTAGCCGTGTTGACAACCTGTGCGCATTGGTTACAAGTGGGCATGCTATCAGATCAGGAAGCAGGCTGCGCTTTACCCAATCAAATATAGTGGGCGGGATTTACGTGTGTGCCGTTCCTTCCTTCCTTAATGTATCTGGTGGGATTTGAAGAAGGTAGTTGCAAAACACAAATCCAAAAATATTAGTGAATATTGCACACGAGAAACAGGCTTAATTCCTCAGGATCACTGCCAGAAACTGGTGTCAGGCTATAAATCACACGTTTCAAGCAGGTCATAACAGCAAGAAGGTGCTGTACTAAAGACAGTTGTCACGAAGGGGTTGGATAGTTGTGAGACTGCAGTGGTCATTGAAAGTGGCATTTTAGCTCTGTTGAGCCATTTTAATTGTTCTCGTTAGATGCATTATTGCTGACAGTTTGTACATTTTATTAAAAAAACGTATTTACAGCGGGAGTTGAAGTGGCGTGTTACCAGCCTGATCGCCAGAGAATTTAGTATACATTGCACGGATCCAGTGCACATCATTCCGTGCATAGTTGCCTAGAAACCCCGAAAATCCGTGCATATGTACGGCGAGTCCCACGGTGGGCGTAACCAGTTGCAACCCGGAAAAACCCGGAAGCAGAGCAGTCCCCACAACAAAATTTACGATTCTGTGCCTATCGGTACGTAACTCAAACAGCGCTGAGTAGGCTCAAGGGAACGTCGCAATGTTCGGGACGGCAACTCGTTCGCTTTAGCTCACTCGGTGGTCCATTACGTGGCGACAGTTCCCTTGAGACTGCGCGCCTCCGAAATGGTTTAGTCACAATGGGGGAGATGCGAGGCGGCTATGCACGGTTTTCCAGTTGTCTATGCACGGAATTTGAAAAACGTCCAATGAGAACGTTTCCTCTGGCGATCGGGTTGGTGTTACTGTAATTTCCTCCGTTTAAGGGACTGCAGATCACACAATGGAACTTTAGTTTGGCAAACACAAGACTTTTTTCGTTACCTTTTTGTAGGTAGATAGGCATTCAGCTTTGCAGAGCGTTTTGGGGCCATCCTCCATCTTCAGAGTAATGGGGTTGTTTAAGCAGAAGCTGCCGCAGTTCGCACAGTTGGCCAGGTTCAGATTGTTGTGCACACGAAAGCGGACGAAACAGACGTCTGTGCATATCTTGTGGGCAACACCATTATGCAATACCTCGTGTTTACACTGCAGAGGAAACAAATGTGTTATCTATCTAATGTAAATATAACTGTAGCAGTGAAATAAACATGGGGAGAGGGAGAAAATACAAGATGCAGCAGGCAAAAATATAACATTTAAAAGGTTTCCTTACAACGCAGTAACTTTTGCAAACGCTGCATTGAGACGATTGTGCTGCGGTCTGTGCGGTAATTAAATTACCACCAACAAATTTTTTGTTGGTCATGATCCTGTTGAAGGTGGAAAGGCAAACGTTGCTGCAGAACTCCTTTGTAGTGCCTTTGTCATCCACGGGATGGAGGATCACATCCTGAGGGCGCTCTATAACCCTGAGAGAACAGTGTAGGAAGGGATCATGGTAAGCAAAAGTCAACACTGAATGAGGTGTGCTCATTCAAGTTCAATTTTATACGCGTGTGAATAGGCAAACATGTATACACACGACATTTACCATTCTTGCTTGCATTTACCTTACGAACAAAAAATACGAGGTTAAATAAAAACACTAGTATGGCTTGGGAAAGGGAAGAAACACAAAAACTGCCACTGGAATAATGAAACATTATGATGGAAGAAGATATGAAAGGTCTCTTTGACTGTTCTTTTCCAGCTGTAAACTATGCAGTTGGAAAATAGCACTCAAAGATTCTAGAACTATTGCCAATTTGCAATTTTTGTTGTGACTTCAAATAAAAAGCAACAAAAAAGACCAGTACAATCTGTGATATTTGTGAATGGTCTATGATGAAGTGCATCATTTATGCATATTTATTTATGATGTGGTAGGCCATTACTTTTCCTTTTGCCAGGCCAGCAGCACCTTTAGCAGAAACACTGAATCAACACTGTACTCACTTAAAGCAGCAGTGGCAATTCCTGTTGGCAAACTGCTGCTTTGGGACAGTGCTTGATGCAGAAAGACAGGAAGTGGAGCAGAAGAGATCTGGACAGCCTTTCCTCTGATATGCCGTCTGCCCTTTCATCAGAGTCTTCTTGCAGTGGGAGCATGTAACACGGTATACCTCCGTGATGAGGGGCAACGTGGCCTGGGACTGGCTAGAGCCGTCGCTCTGGGCCGCAACCTTGGGAGTAACCGCTGTAGGTGTGGAGCCAGGCTTGCCGGTGTTCCCACCCACAGAGAAAACCGAGCTGATCTTCAGTTCCTTTTGATGACAGCAAAGATCAAAGATGGCAGATGAACGTTTGCTCTCCTTTGAGCCCAAATATTTCACATCTAAAAAGATCCTTCATGGAATTTATTGTACATAAAAAAGCCAGACTGTGATGACGTTATCTATGACGGCAATCCTCAATGACATATGCCAGCCCACGTAAAATTACTTTCATTTTCTCTCTCATAATAGAACGATAGGATTCAGAATAAAAATCAACAAAGATGTCCTTTAAGTCATGATTTTAGTTGAAGATATCAAACTATATTCAGAAAAGTCAAACATTAAGGAACAATATATATATAAAACATATCTGACACACAGTCATTTCATCTTGCCCACCTCTGCAGAATCAGGCTCATCTTTGATGCCCGCTGTGGATGCAGAAGAGGACAGAGCACGGTCGTACTCTTCATCCATGGGCTCATCCTTCACCTTCACAAGCACCGGTGACGGGGGCGGCTTGACTGCATCAGAGTCAACCGATTGCTGGCCTGTATCCAGACCCTCCTGGGAGAGAAATAGAAAAGCAGTCAAGTCCATCAGGACTAGTTAAGCTTCTAACTTAAAGCTGTACTCTTTCAGGTAGGACTTTCATGTCCTACCCGAGATTCAAACCTGGGTCCCCTCCCCCAGCAAGTGTTTTATCACTGAGCTAATAAAGCATGCCTGCTCGTTCAGGGGAGAAATCGCATTTTGACTTTCAGACAGTACCACTTGTCAATCAGTTGTGGGTCATGCGAACCCTTTTTCTACCCCTTGTTTTTCAGTAGCGGGGGGCGGGGGGGCGGGGAGCGGGGGGCGCCCTAGTCCCTACGTCACATCCTAGACGGATAGCTCCGCCCACACTGGGCGAGCGCTGTCAGTGCAGCGGAAGTCGATGCGCAGACGGCTTTGTTGTTGAAGCCCGACTGACGCACGCTCATGAGAAACAGCAGAAATGAAATCTGGCGAAAACAGTTGCGTGCATTAAACTTTAAAGGAAACATGCAGTCTAAATATATAATAAATATCCATTTGCCTAATTCACCACTACTTTTGCGACTGTGTCTCAACGTGTTTTTACTGGTTAAATAAAGGTTAAGTAAAAAATAAAATTTGCGTTTGAAACTTAGTATTTCTCTAAATATTACATAAATATCATAGAACCGCATTCTTTAAAAAAGAATGTTTATAGATTTTTTACTATCAAATACATTGATTAAACACTTTAATCAACCCTATTTTATACTTTGTTGTACAAAGGTGTTGTGCAAAATAACAAAATGTCCCGAAATTATAAAAAAGTTACTCATAAGGCTATCATCATATAATGATTTACTTATATTGACTGTATCGACAGCTGTTTCACTCATCTAATATAACAGTTTATACTTAGGCTGTCGTGAAAGTGCAATATTTAGAGAAATTCTAAGTTTCAAACGCAAATTTTATTTTTAATTTAACCAGTAAAACCACGTTGAGACACAGTCGCAAAAGTAGTGGTGAGACAGCTGTTTCACTCATCTAATATAACAGTTTATACTTAGGCTGTCGTGAAAGTGTAATATTTAGAGAAATACTAAGTTTCAAACGCAAATTTTTTTTTTTACTTAACCTTTATTTAACCAGTAAAAACACGTTGAGACACAGTCGCAAAAGTAGTGGTGAATTAGGCAAATGGATATTTATTATATATTTAGACTGCATGTTTCCTTTAAAGTTTAATGCACGCAACTGTTTTCGCCAGATTTAATTTCTGCTGTTTCTCATGAGCGTGCGTCAGTCGGGCTTCAACAACACAGCCGTCTGCGCATCGACTTCCGCTGCACTGACAGCGCTCGCCCAGTGTGGGCGGAGCTATCCGTCTAGGATGTGACGTAGGGACTAGGGCGCCCCCCGCTCCCCGCCCCCCGCTACTGAAAAACAAGGGGTAGAAAAAGGGTTCGCGTGGGTCATACCCTACCACAGGGTCTAAATGTCTCAAAAGAAGAGCCGAGAGAAACAGACAACCATTATTGTTATATTGTATTACCGTATCATACTCAACGATACAGATTGGTCAAAATAACATTTAATTCACAACAAAGTTAAATAGTGTAGCTTTATGTGTTATTTGATGAAGAGTTATTTCTCCATCAATGGCATACAGTAAGTGTCCATAAGGAGTTCATAAATCGAAGAGCATGCACGCCTGAAGAAACTACAGCAGACCCAAAAGGTTTACTTTCAACAATCAGGGAGCATTGGCAAATGTTAACCCATTGAGACCTGAAGACGATTCTAGATGTCTCCTAAATCTCAACAGTATTCTGAAAAACGTATGTTTCTATATCAGTGGTGCTCAATCTTTTTCATGTCAAGGACCCCCAAAATTATATGTATTTGGCCGCAGACCCCGATCAAAATATTTTGTTCCAAGGACCCCCAGAAGCAACGATTTGAGTAAAAAATGTTCGCTTTAAAAATATATAAATATATATATTCAAAGATTTGCACACATTTTCACGATTTTTCAAAAATAGCAGATCTACAAGCTCGTAGCGCGGCACTCGGTGCCGCGCTATAGACGCTATAGACAGTTCCAGGCACAGTTCCAGGTCTTAATGGGTTAAACTGCCTGGTTATGTCATTCAACATGTAATTCAGCAATATCTGGATGACTCAAGTTGGATGGCTGGTCTACCTGGTTTCTATAATTGCTATAGTCTGTACATCTCATTTCAATGACACTAGTGCTAGCAATAAGCAAGCTCAAATTGCAGCATGATTTGTTGTTTGAGATTTTGTTTTTAATCAATCCCTTAAAGCAGTGGTAGGCAACAGGTGGCCTGTGGGCCAGAACTGGTCTGCCAGCAATTAATATCTGGCCTGGGAAATGAATTAAAATCTTTAGATTTTTGGATGAAAAACCTCTCTCACATTTAAAAAAGAAAAGTAGAAAACATACCAGAACTGTGTTTCACATGCCATGAACAATACACTGTTCCATTCTAAGGAGAAACCTTGAAGCATGAAAGAGCTCTTCTTGAAAGAGCATGAAAGATTCTGTCCAAATAAGTTTATTTTTTTTTACTAAATAATCTCTAAGTGCCACAGTCACGGATAGTGCCTGCACAAAATGATTACACAATCAATCATTTCTGTATGCACTTGTAACATTTGATTACCATACACACACATTTCTATCAGTAGTTATACCATACAAATCTTTATTAACTTAGAAAAGTATAGACTCATAACTATAGTTCCCTTTTCCAGGTGGAATAAACATTTCCTGTTCCGGGTCAGTTTACCATAGCTTCATTTGATTGGCTCAGCAGCAGATTTTAACAGGAAACACACACCACAGGTTCAAATCTCACCAATCAAATGAAACTGTGAAAAACTGCCCCAGAACAAGAATAGTTTATGCCACTTTCTGGAAAAGGGAACTACAGTAATGCACAGAGTCTATTGGCCCCAGGCCAAACTTATTTGCTGACCCCTGCCTGCCTGAATGTCTATTAATTTAGTTAATATGGACAATAAAAGTAATGTAGAAAATATATACTCACATTTTCACATTTTGGTTCCGATTTACTGTCCTCTCTCATTCCACTTAACGATTTGCTATCGCCTCCTGCAGGAAAAAGAGCAAAATGTAATTAAATGAACATGCAAAAAATAAAAAAATGGCTGCAGAGTGAATATGGCTAATTGAGCAAAGTACACCAAAATGTATGTATTGTTACCCTGAGGTCTTAGGGACATATCATGAATATGTTATATGTGCTGTAACTTCTTCCGTGTTCCTGTGTAGGGTTGGATGCTCTTGTCTGAGTGTGATGTGGCGCAGGCGTGTGTGCTAATTGAGAGTGTCTTTGTGAGTGAGTGTAGGGAGCTGATTGGTTCCAGCCTACCGGTGGAGGGGACACAGACATAAATACCTAAACGCCTCATTGGCGACTGGGCCGCACATCAACACCATTAGGTAGGGCAACATGCCTTAACTCCACAGCAGGAAATATGCCTGAGTTGTATATAAGTACCTGTTTTATAACCATTACTCTCTAAAATGTAAGATTAGGTGTTTTGGTATGGGAACCCACATTTATCCTATATCATAACTACATACTACATGACATTTGTAATGCACAAAGATTTGTATTATGAGTAGTTTCTTCTGGCACTCTATAGAAGGCCTTTTGTCCCTAACTCATGCAGGCTTCTCTCCTCTCCCAACCAGACTGCCAGCAACCACACCATTTTCTGATCCTTGTTGAAGTTATTGAGTGACTTAACAGCCTGGTTTTGGTAGGGTGGGTAGCATTTCTCTTGGCTCACTTTTTATCCTGTTTGTAACTAGGGGTTATGTTAATTGTTGTCTTTTTTTTATATTTTGGGCATAGGTAAGCCAGACCGCACCAATGCAACTAGTTGCAACTCCTCCTTACAACAAAACAGTTTTAAGGCCAGTCCACACACTCCTTGCAACTGCCATTGGGGTTAATCAGGGCCGGCTGCTGCTATAAGCAATATAAGCGGGCGCTTATATAAAGTTTATTTATTTTTACTGTCATATTATAATTGTCATGTATCTCCTATCCAACAGCTAGCGTTATTATTTTAATATTCAATACAAAAAATGACATGACAATGATTTTATAATGGGGGTGTTTGGGGGGGCCACCCAAAAAAAATCTTGCTTGGGGCCACAAAAACCCTAGGGCCGGCCCTGGGGTTAATGGTTGCAAGTAGTTGCATGTTGCAAGAGTTGCATTGGTGTGGACTGGCCTTTTAGGGCGGATTCTATTACATTTATTATGTTTCTTATTTTGCAATCACCCACTCTGAAGTGTTTCATATAAAATAAAAAACCCTTTAATGGCCGACTTCCTGGTTGCTGTTTGCTGGTGATTTTGGGGAGATAAAGAGGAGTTCCGTTCTTTCATGTTGCGCCTCCGTTCCCCTAGGCTGGGGCCTAGCCTAACATAACTACAAGTAACAACACCTCCACTATGACCTCGTGCCCTCTTACCAGATCTGGTTGTGTCTTCGTCAGAAAGTGGTGAGCGAGGTTTCAGGGAATCCACAGTCACTTTGTCATTCTCTGACTGGTCCTGCTCCACAGGGGGTGTTGAAATTATGGGTTTCTCATCATCTGATGAGGAGTTGTCAAGACCTGAAACTGAATAGGAAATGTGGAAAACTGTTCGAGGGATTGTATCTTTTTGTTAATTTTCTGTTGCAATTTCCTTCTTTAACTCTCAAGATGAATGAACGACCCCTGAGGAATCACATCTGTAAACCAAACATTTGCAATGGTGTCAATTTCATATTTCTATTACCTGTATTCGTGATCAACAACCTTGAGGAATTACGGCTGTCCGGTTCTTCTACCGCCATCTGAGCCTCTTGTTCTACCTGATCCACTGTCCCCATGTCCATCATCTCATCCAGGTCATTGACAGTCTCGACGTTGCCCGAGTCACTGGCAGAGGTATCGGTCATTTTACGGGCAATAGATTCCGTGCTTGCAATGGTGTCTTTGGGGCCAATCTTGTTTTTCTCTTCCGTGCCCTTTGTCCCTTCATAATCGACTTCCATCGCAGTCGGTGAACTGTTCTGCAAGTCATTGTCACCTTCCTTTTCAACAGGAGTGTCCTCCTCCGTGTCTGCGCTGGCCTCCCTGTTTGTCTCCTGGAGATCATCGCCCTCTTTGTCATTTTTCAATTCATCAATATGCTCTTTTGTACCCTTTAATTCTTTTGCATTCTCTATTCTACACTCACCGGGGCTAGCTGGTGCATCCTTGCACAAGGATTCGAGCATAATGCTCGTCTCCATCCTGACCAAAGAGTCCTCTGAGGTAGCAGAAGTGAAAGAACTGACAGTTTCGGATTGTTTACCAACCCTTCCTTCTTCACTCAATACTTTGCTGGATAATATGTCAGTTGCTGGAGCAGCCAAGTTTATATCATCCAAATCACCAAAAATGTCTTCTGCTAGTGCAGCTAAACTTTGATGAGCATGTGGAGAATCTGTCCTGGCTGTGTCTGCTCCACTTTCTGTTCCCCGTTTTGTTTCTTTTAGATACAGAGGTTCAACAGAAGAACCAGCATCTGCAACCGTGTCATGTCTCCCTCCATTTTCATCTGAATACACAGGTGAATGTTCAGGGTCTCCTGACACTGATGTGCCTTCTGATGAAGTCTTCTGAGGACTTTGCACAGGTGAATGTTCAGGGTCTCCTGACACTGATGTGCCTTCTGATGAAGTCTTCTGAGGACTTTGCACAGGTGAATGTTCAGGGTCTCCTGACACTGATGTGCCTTCTGATGAAGTCTTCTGAGGGCTTTGCACAGGTTCTCCCCCCGTCTCCTCCTCTGCCTGCATAGAACAAAGCATGACACATCACTGGCTGTTACTATTATTATCTGATTAGATAATAATCACTTATTGTTATAGTTATTTAATTAACTAATGAATGCTCTTTTTCTCTCAGCAATAAATGTCAGTTACAGCCAGTGTTATCCTTTTAGCTCAAATGTCTGACAGTACCTCGGCTCGTGCCGCGTACATTTGTCTAATAAAGTATTCAATCAGTAAAAGCCAGACCTAAAAAAACACCTTCAGGAGGCTGCAATTCCAAACTGGCCCCTGTCAAAGTCTCAACCTAACCTAACCCACCCCCCCCCCCCCCCCCCCCCGTCCTCGAACTGTTTATTGTACATATTTCTTGTTTTTCATACCAGTAACCTGTAAGCTGATTGTATGACGTTCTGCATAGTAGTGTATATCTGTCTGTTTTCTTAAATGTCATCATGATTTCAGTGCATGGGGGATCTCATTTTAAATAAGCCATTGTGCTTTCATGAGCGATCCAGTATTGTACTCCCATGTACTGTTTCATTGTCTTTTCTAAATAAAGTATTCAATCAAAATGGTTGCCATTCCATTTACTAAAGAGTGCCATCCGGTCTAGAGCCCGCCTACTCCCAAACTGTATCCGGTAAATTCCCCCATACAAATACATGGACGTTTTCGCATGGAGGAGCCAGGCAGCGGAAGATGCGCGGGCATTGCAGGCAGGGGGAGCTGATTTGGCACGGGGTTTCAATCGGAATCTCCCATGCATATCCGCAAAATGGAGTGTGGACGGAATGCAAAGTTCAGGAGAATAAGTTAGACTACGGAATACACATACCGTGCACCCTCTCACATGCTATAAACATGTGGTAGACTTAAACTTGCTGTAATAAAGTTGCAAACACGACGGGCAGGCAGTGTGTGTGTTGTTAAAATAGTATCCCCTTCAAAACGAGCCAATGTGTTCGTGAACTAAAGTTGTACCCCAATCCCTTTAAAGGGATCCCTTTAAAGGGATTGGGGTACAACCCCTTTAAAGGGATTGGGGTATGGGGTACAACTTTAGTTCACGAACACGTTTCCCTTTCAGATTGGTTGGCGTGTCTGAATCGGCTGTTTACTTGCCAATAAAACCACAACAGCGATGCTAACAGCTAGCTAGTAGCTTGACTTGAATGTAAACACCGCACTGAGTGTTGCAGAGACAGAGAGCTGCAGGTTATTAGCGGCTGAGTAAAAACAAACACCTCTGTTTACCTCTATTCGCGCCTCAGCCGTTGCCTCCGTCATGCCTTTGACTCCAGAGCTGATATATATATGTTATTATATAATAACTCCTCAGTACTGGTAGACTAAGACACCCAGAGAGGGGCTGTAGTGTGTACAATTGCGTTAGCTCTCGCTAAGCTAACATTTAGCACTCTTCCGCTCGTCCTCCCGTTCTTCTTCTGACTATAATAACACTAGCAGCTGTATGTGTGGAAAAGATAGCCACGGTTAATCGATCATCCGTTTGATGAAATGTTGATAATCCGATCAGGGTTGTTTATTTATTATAGAGCTCCGCTGACTGAACGCATGCCGAGGATTCTCGCGCCAGTAAACCAGTCAGCCAGGAGCCATTGGTGGAAGTAGAATGTTGACCATTTCCTGTTAGTGTAAACGGCCGTGCTTTGCTTTGGGTTGCCTTGCGCCACAAAGACAGAGAAAGGTGGTCGTTCTGCAGGCTGGCAGCAAGCAGCGGCACGACTAGTACGGAGGGCCAAAAGCTGCAATCATTTAAAAAGAATAAAGAAATGTAGAGATAAAACTGCAGGAAATAAATATGCACAAAAACGGGCCAAATTCCACATGCATACTGCCAGTAATACAATAATTTGTAATATATAATAATCTGTATTGTCGAAGGGATATTGATATTTGTCTTCACAGTCTGTTAAAAAACAACACATGTACAAAGGACCCCAATGGAAACAAGCCATAGGCATTCTTGGGTTTAAAATCCTAGTAGACCTTGTATTGAACTGTACCTTCTGTGCTTTTTTTGTGCACACACTGTTAAAGTATTCAATCAATCAAAACCAAGACAATAAACCATCCTATCGATGGGGGCAGTTTGTCTAATGCCGCAATGGCTGAGGGGACACAATTTCTGCTAAAACGAACCACAAGGGTAATAGTAGTTATAGGCCTATTACTAATCTAGTTGTAGTTGTAATTCAGGTGTCCTAATTTAGTAATAGGCATATTACTAATTTAGTAATAGGCCTATTACTAAATTAGCCTATTACCTAATTTAGTAATAATACTGCATACGGTGTTATCTTTTTCTTTCTCTTCTGCCCTGAAATTGTATCTGTTATTTTTTACTTCTTTTGTTTTATGCATCATCCTAATGGCATTGTATAATTGGGTTTCGTTTGCTTGATGTTCTGTGTAAAGCACATTGAATTTCCTTGTTGAAATTTGCTATACAAATACAATTGCCTTGCTGTGTGTGTGATGGTGTAATATCACCTTACCTAGATATATTTACTATATAGATATATATATATTTACTAAACATACATACATACACAGAAGGTATGTTCAAGGTCAAACGCATACCCCAAAATACACAAGTATAAACTAATCCACACTCCATACATACATACACACGCACACACACACACACACACACACACACGCACACACACACACACACACACACACACACACACAGAGAGAGAGAGTATAACACACCTTTCAAATGTATCTTTCTCATTCCATCTCTCTGCGTTTCCCTGTAATGAGACACTGACAGTGCAGTGAAGTGAATGGAATAATGGGATGATGTGCAATGCAAGACATAAAACTTGTGGCTTTGCAAATCAACATCTGTGTCCAAACAGTGCACACAAAAATGAACGGCACACAGCGGCTTAACACAGTTTAATCACTTTATTAAATGAGTCCATATCATACACACAGAACAGACAGACAGTGGTGTTTTTCTCTCTTTGCTCTCTTTCTCTCTATCCCTCCATCATCACCCCTAACATCTGCAGTCCAGTCAGGTCAGAATGACACCAGAGGAACAGCATTGGAATGGAAAGTAAAAACAAACAAAAACAGAAATGCTAAATATATCACTGTTAAAAGGAACAATGTTCTCCCTGGAGAGACTTGAGTTGACATAGAATATAGGTGTATAAACACGCAGTTTTCAAATAATTCAAAAGCAAAGACAATGGTAAAAGATGCTGAGATATATATTGACGTCAGTAAGTCGCACGTGCTCAAGTTCCATACATGTTCGCACACACTCATACACAGGAGGTCGACAGGTGGCTCTTACTGCAGTCGCTACATGAATGTCCAAGTCTGCCATCTTGTGGCAATTATAAGCACTAACCAATGCCACACAGCGTTGTATCACCATGTATTGCAATACAAAAATGCCCAGGTGAACATGGTTGGATATACTGTATAAAAAACTAATCTGGGATTTTCAGTTCAACCCCATGCTTGTTGAGTGGACTTAAGACAGATAATGTGCACTTTCTTTGAAAATGCCCACAACGTGTACTCATCGAGCTCCAAGCAGTGCACACAGTACTGTACAATGCATTCTTTCACAACACACAAATGAAGAGCTTTGTTCCAAATGGAGTCGATTACCATAAGGGGAAAATAAGACTCGACCAAAATGGCTCATAGCAAAAAACGAAACAAATAAACACTCAAAACATTGCTTCTGAACCACTGAAATCCCATATAATTCATTGACCATGGGGTCCCCCAGGGGCGTGTACTTTGTCCCCTCCTTTTAATCCCTCTAAACCAAATCACTTACTAACATACGAGCTCACAACAGGTTACACGTGACAAATGTTTGCCTACTTTGCCAAATGTTTGCCTACTACGGCATGCCAAGAATTACATTTTCACTATTATTGCATTTCAAAATGTTTTGAAACTTTTTGCCTTTAACGACATGCCCAAAATAAGGACGCAGTGTATAATAGACCTGGTGTGATGAGATTTTGGAACAGAACTCTTCAAATGTCCATGAAACAGTCAAGAAGAACATGGCACAACTAGTCCCTTTAAACTAAGACAAAGGAGATGATAATAGGAGGTTGAGCAAAGAAATACTATAGGACTGAACTACAGTACAATCCACATACAGGATACTGGAGTGGTCACCACCAGGGAGAGACAGAGAGAAAGGGACAAAGATTTATCATCAGAAAACATGGGAAGAAAGCCATAGGTTGAATCTTTTTTTTTCCTCCTCATTTTCATTTTTTTCCCTCTTTGCTATTTACATTTTGGATCATAGGAACACTGTGAAACAAAAGCCGTATTTACAAAAAGAAAACGAAAAAAAAACAAGAATGACCAAAGCAAACATAATGAGGATCTACGTACATTGTTGACAAACCGAAAAGAAAAGAAAAAACAGATATAAACACTGTAATAAAAAGTAAAAAGAGAATTCTAAATCAGTGATATTTACACATGTGCAATAAGAAAAGGAAAGGGGGGATTCGACAAGGAGAAAAAAGATGGCTTCTGACTTTGAGGAAGAGGAAAATGTTTGATTTCCTTCACATGATGGATGGGTGGGGTTCACAACTTTTCATAGCAAAGTGAAATCGCTCTGAGTGCAAATCCCTGTCTCATCAGCCCACCATGTGAATTAAATCAAACATTCTCTGGTTGGATTCTATACATCAAAAAGAAAGCAGAAAAAACTAGGGCCGCAGATAAAACAGTAGGTGTAACAGGAATGGTGAAATAGTATAAAATGCTTAAACGAGAAGCTTTCAAGTGGTCAGTATTGTCAACTGACATCAATCTAGAACACTGGCAGTTCAGACAGTGCAGTTTGGATTATAGATAACATGGAGACGTGCGCACGCACACATGATTATTCTCAGTGGGAGAAAACAGGGTTATCATGAGAAATCTCATTGACTCTGTCCAGTTTGACAAGAGCACGCACGCACGCACACACACACACACACACACACACACACACACACACACACACACACACACACACACACACACACACACACACACACACACGCACGCACGCAGGTCCCATTTAAGGGGATCTCACTTCTGTTAATGTGTGTGTTAAATACTATTCCATATGGCTGTGACAAGAAGCATTCTCATTCACAGAGGTAACAGAACTATGAGTGATTACTATTGAACATACGTGTGCAAACATCCAAACCCGCACACAAACTTGCACTTATTTACTTAACTATTGGGAATTTCCCTCGTTCTTTTAAATTACTTCTGTCAGCTACTTCAAAACTACTAGCCATTCATTTGCCTTCTTTACTTCAGCCCATATGTCAACCAACACTGATAAGACAGCCAATCAAATGTCCATTTCCACTTTAACCCGATATATTTTGTTGACTGGTGTCCCACGGCTCCAACCTTGCCCCACTCCTTTTATCCCCTCTACTGTTACAGTACAACCAAATCTATTCGCCAAAAATAGCCCGTCTACAAGCTCACGTGTTGTGAACTACAAGGCTGGCAGGCAAACCCCTTCCTCTCATTCTCGCTTCAGTGAATACACACAGGCGGCCGGCGGTCTTAAGCAGCATGAGTCTCTGCGTTCTTGTATACGTTGTGGCTCGCCTGCCAAGCACCTTGTGGAGGCTCAGAGGGCGACATGCACGCGTGCCAGCTGCAGCTTCGAATTCTGCACCTGCTGCCACAAAACCTTCCACGGTTCTACCCCCTGCCGAACGGTGACGCCCCGCATTGCTCGACACTCTTCCAAGATGCCCGCTATTCTCCCAGGCAGTGCTCGCAGTAAGAGAAATGTAAGGAATGTGGTGCTCTGAGTAAAAAGGGGTCGGTTTGTCAAGGGAGATGGGTTGTACCACTGAGGACAATGTGCCAGTTGTCTTCTATGTGGAAGAAGAAATATCCATCCATATCCGCCTTAAATTGAAATGATGTTTGGGGTTCCGCGGGAACATTCGCCTATTATGACATGCCCAGAAAAGGGATGCTAGGGCTCAAGTGGTTAAAAACACATTACGGTATTGCGTTTGCATTGTTCTGTGTACATAGCACCTGTTTTCTAATGCCGCGGGTCTCAACTGCCTACTGCCGGTTTACTCTAGTGTCTAATCTAAACCCTGGAAACCAGGTACACCATACTGTGTACTGTATACGGTATGCTGCTAATGGTCATCTTCGCAGAGTTTTAACCTGAATCTTATCATTCAATTGTTTTGAGAGGGTTTATGCTTTGTGTCAAGATATATTTGATATCATATATGGATTTGAAACTTGAGTTTTCTAAATGAGTCTGTGAAATTGTAAATAAAATGACTGTAAATCAACTGATTTTAGTTTGTTCATCTCAGAACAGGTGTGCTCTTCATATAAACCTTCACCTGTTTGCATCTGTGTGCAGGTGGTGGGCATATATGTATGCACAAAATGTAACGGGTGTGTATTATGTTTGTTATTATTATATTTATTATATTTTGTGTCAGCACATGGCATCTATCATTTACAATACGCTATTCAATTGGTATTGTTGTGATGTTTGACCATTAAGAATCTCCTCACTGACATTAATTTACAGTTTGGGTAACATGTAATGTATATTTGTCAGTTCATTACACTTAAGGACTTGATTCTAGCAACAATGTGTCTGCTTCATTCCTTCCTATTTACCCCTTACAGGAGCATAAGACCAGCAGTGGAGATTATCCAGCACTGTTGAGAGCAAGCTCTCCACACACAGTAAGCATTGGGAAGCAGATTTTCACATGTCCTCCACAACATGACGATAGGATTCAGGTTTAAAAATCAACGTAGTTGCCGTTTCATTATGTGGCAGAATAAAGAAACAGTAGCAGTTGCCTGCGTCCCCAGAACCACAGCTGAATACCACCCACCCACCACTCTAATATATATATACAGGCAGGTGACAAATCAAAGGGAAAAAACGGAATAAACGAGAGGAAACAACGAATGCTTCCATACAGGTTTACTGTATGATACAATTAAGCAATTAACATTCTAACATGCTTTGTGACATGTATACAAATCCTAAGCAGGCTCAGTTGACCTTGATAGAAACAAGGTAACAAGAGAAGAAGATCTAAGGGGACTATGAAAGAGGGTTTGTTATTGGGGCACAGATGGCAGGAGCTTCAATCACAAAGACTTCTCAACTGGCTAGTGTTTCAATAGGAACAGTGACATTTCTTTCTATGGAAAACGCATCATTAAATAGCGTTGGAAATTGTGGTCAAAAGAGCACATTCAATGACTGTGATGCTCGTGCATTAGTGCAATAGGTAGGTAGGGAAAAACAGAATGGCAGCTCTTCCTCAGGTAACTGAGAATGTCAATGTAGGACATGATCAGACTGTCAGCCAGAACAGTCGATTGACAACTAGATAGAGAAGGATGTTATAGTAGGGCTGCAGTGCATAACACCTTCATTACAAAGACATGGTGCAAAAACCATAGACTAAACTAAACTTAAACTCTGAGACAGGTCCATTTGGTTCCATTTGTACGGTCTCTAAGTTACAGACAGACACCGGGGGTCCTCGGACACCAACTTGAGAACCACTGATCTATACCAAGGTGCATTGATGCGGTTTTGGTGGTCCGTGGTGGCCTGACAAGACACGACACATTGTTTTTTCTTTTAATTTGTCACCCGTCTGTATAATGGTCTTCACGCTTATTTCCACTGATAAGACATGCGAGACTGGCAATAATGCCATATCAGAAACCTTTTCCGATTCCCCACACCCTCCCTATGAATCAATATTCATAGCTCCTTCTGCAAAGACAATAAATACATTTACATTAGCAAAGAAATAAAAAATAAAAAAGCAGCTGACATTTTTCATCGTCATAACTTAATAAAATGTGTGTGTGTGTGTGTGTGTGTGTGTGTGTGTATGTATATATACAGTATATGTGTGTGTATATATACATATGCTCTGCTACTGTATACTGATTCAAAAGGAGCAACACACTATTTAGCCCAGGGTCCAGTTCTCTAAACAGCACTGCAGCACAAAGATCATCTCCGTACAATGACTTTCCAATGACTGAAGATGGTGATATTTGTGCTGGGGTTGGGGCTGTTTCACGGTGTTAAAACCCCTAATTCTTTTTTTCTCCAAAAACCGCCTCAGCCAAAATGACTCAGTGATGTCCTAGAATTGCCACTTTATATTTTTGTATTGAGAGTTTGTAACTCTCTAACAACAGAAACGGTATATCTTTTACCTCTGTAAAACGATAACCTACAAGCACATTTTGTTTAAGTAGGAAACATGGACCTCCGTAACCATCCGTTACTGTCCTGCTTTGATCATCAGCCAGGGTCTGCACAAACTGTGAATATCATGGGTCAAACAAGGACACTGATTATGCCAGATTACTCCCATGCCTTTATAGCTACACATGGAGGAGTTATATTTGATACGCAGTGAAAAGTCCCACTTATCACTACAGCACTTTTGTTACAGCAACAAAGGGGTTATTTTAGAGCAGAAAGCTTTAATTTTGTTCCTCTTTTTAGCTGTCAAGAGGGAAATGCATACGTTCCAGCAGCCACTTGTGTTAAAACACACCTACCGTAGTCTGTTTTTACTTTGTAGTGTACCTCATTGTCAGAAAAACATAGCCTGCAATATTTCCTCTAGAATAGAGGTATTACGACAACCCTCTACGAAGTCTACCGCTGTAATTTTTAAATCCAGCCTTCTGCTTATACTATCATGAGATCAAACAATCAATTAATCTTAGACAAGGACCCCTGTCTGGGCTCTGCTTCATTTGTGTAATATTATTTATAGTCAAAATATTATGTATAGCCCAAGAGTCAGAACTTACCAAGAAAATTCCTACTCTCTCCACTTCAGCACCACTTTCTACTAACATTTAACAGAGATGTAATTATTGAAACAGCACACGCCATTTAACTCGGACGTTCCTGAACAAAGGGCAAAATGCTGGATTACTTCCAACATATCCGCACGTATGCCAGTTGGATGCGTGACTATCGGTATAAAAAAAGAAAAGTCTGAAAAGTGAACATGATCCTTGACCGACATTCCTCTCCTCTGAGAACACATTTAACATTCTACACGTATTTAACATTTCTCAACTCAATCAGTTGGATCAATAAAGGTCTTATCTTATCTTCTTTCTCTCATTAAAAGTATAGTAGAGGTTCTGGTGCAACTCTAACCACTATCAAGGCTACATGAGGGGAACAAAACAATTGTCTTCATCGGGGTCAAGGCCATAAGCTAGTTTTTTTTTATAACATATAATACTGTTGTTCTCTACAGTACTGCACGAGTTGCTAAAAAACATTTTCCCTCTCTTTAAAGGTATGACATGATTTATTTTACCATGATCAGTTCTTGTGATACAGTCTAATGGGTCCTAAATCTGGTCAAAGTCAGGCAGTGTGCAGCCCACCCACATAAATACTGGAATAAAAACACGCGCACACGCATACGCACACATACGCACGCACGCACGCACACACACACACACACAATCCACTCAGGAGAAATAAAACAAAAATCTAGACAAAATGTTGCATGGTCATCATTGTCATTTTTCAGTTTAGTCAAATAAATAATCAATAAAAAAAAAAAGCTAAACAAAAAAAAAGAACAATGTTGATTTAAAAACAGTTTACATAATAGGGAACCGGCCCCCTCTACTGCACCTTCATATGCCCCTGCAACAGCACCAAGAGCACTGAAAACGTTGCTACTGTGCATGTGTGTGTGTGTGTGTGTGTGTGACGGTGGACGTTAGCATGAAAGCACGTGCACAGTGAAAGCCTCGACCTGTTCGTTTAACAGCTGAGAGTTACCCTCTCAGCATTAAACCAACACCGAGGGTTTCACTGTGTGCAAGTCTCATCGCAGCGATGTACTCCCGAGCTTCTACAGAATGTGACACAAACAGTCCTGGTTATAGCTAAGAAGAACAAAACGGTTTGTTTTCCGACATTATGTACAGTACAAAAAGAGAGATGGGGTTGTTAACGTAACGTCTAATTTATACTCCTTCGGATGGTGTCGCGTGCCAAAAATAGCTCATCTATAAGCTTGTAGATCAGCCATTTCTATGACACCGGTAGACAAAGTATAAATCAGGCTATGTCCAAAGCAGCATGGAGGGAAGCAGTACTGTGTGTGTGTGTGTGTGTGTGTGTGTGTGTGTGTGTGTGTGTGTGTGTGTGTGTGTGTGTGTGTGTGTGTGTGAGACAGACAGAAAAGGGCTGGGCCGGCAGACAGACAAACGGGTGGAGCGCTGCTTCAGATGCTGCTGAGAGATCCTGGTACTGAACTGTGTTGAGACGAGTCGGAACCGGTACCATCTGGAGAAGACAAGGGAGCAGAGAAGAGCATATTGACTTGTGTGCCGATGGATTATTTAGATACATTGCAAAAATACTGCGTTCATTTAAAGCTACAATCATCAAGATTTATTATTTGCTACGCGCGATTTGATCCCGGTTCTACCGCGCGAGGGCCTACATTTCTACTGCTGCACTAAGACAGAATGACCACCTAGGAAGGGCAGATATTGCACTTTGAGCTTCATGCAATACCACTACCAGAAACACAGTCTAATACGGAGACCTCCATCCACCAAAGTTGTAGGTTTTATTGTATATTATTTTGCATACTTTATCATACTGATTGGCCCTAAAACAGTTTGGGTTAGCAGCTTTAACAATGAGAGTAGTTGGACGTGTAAGCCAACCAATCAGGATTTTGCAGGGTAGAGGGACGGCTGATATTTATAAACCAAACTTCCAATATTCCCTAAATACTGTACATGTTACAGTGAATATGAGGAATCGGTGAGTTTCCAAACTCAAAGGTAATTTCAGCAAATAGCAGTTTCCAAACTCACCGGTGGGATTGTGAATTTGAGGAAGCGCTGACACTGAAGGGAGGAGGAGGAGCGCTCATTTATCTGTCGTTTGCCGTTATCGCTAGCAGATAGTGCTAGTAGTGTTAGCCTGGTTATCTCAAGCTTGCATAAACAGGTCTCTCTTATTCCTAAATACATTTTATCCTTTCCATTTGCAAAAAAAAAAATGTTTTGCAGAGCATTGCTTTCGCTGGGGAGCAGGAGATATCCCTCCACAGTGTATAGTACAGCGGTTCCCAAACGTTTTAGCTCGCGACCCAAAAAGGAAATTTGACGTTGGCCCGGGACCCAAACTAGTGAAAATAGCAGATCTACAAGCTCACAACGGGTCGCTTCACACGCGTTGCGAGCTTGCAGATCTGCTATTTTTACAACTTCTTAAACGTTATATTTAATTTATGAAATACTTTTGATTTATGAAAAGTTGTGTTTACATGTTATTATCTTTTGAAATAATATCTATATTTAAAAAAATATATGTAGGACAAACAAAAAAAGGGGGTATTTACTCGCAAACCACAATAATTGGTCACCACCATGGATAAAAAAACTGTGGTTTGGGCGACATCACCTTGGGCAAGATGACCTTTCTTGGGGACTGAATCTCCACTGGCATCTGAAGTCGACTTTTTTGTTCTCGGTTTTTGTTTTAAATATACACTGATGGGTGCTACCGCTCCAGGGATAAAGATAATGCAACGGAGTGACAGGAGATGATTTCACCATATAGTAATATAAAAAGTCAAAAATGTTCACTTAATCCTTCATGTGGGTCATAAATGTATAGTTATTATCAGGGAAATGGATATATTGCCCAGCCATAATTTAAAGATTGCAAAAACATATACAATATCGTTCATACATTCCATTGGTTTAATGTTTTGTGTAGCCTTATTTGAAGTCATGCATATTTATTTTGATAAAGAGTAGTACACAATTTATAAACACAATTCTTTACTACTGATGCTACTCCTATGAAGAACAACAACTATTCCAGGTGAACTGTGTACCATGGGAAGAAGCACTGGTCTGAGCACGGGCGTGAGGAGGGATGAGGGTGGAGTTCAGCTGGGGCTGGATTGACAGCTCTGTAGAGAGAGAGAGAGGGGTAGGGGAAAGGTCACCATTAAACAACCACAAAGACACTGGTCATGACGTCAGGGTCGTCCAAGCAGCGTTGCCATGTCCGCTTATTATAAGCGACTTTGGCCTTGTTTTTCTGTAAAGTTGCGTGTAAATATTGGTAGTTGGGGGTCGCGTTTTTTTGGGCTTGTTTCTAAAGTGTAGTTGCTTATTTGGGCTTGCTTCCTACTGTCGTTTAAACCAGTGGTTCTCAAACATTTTCATGTCAAGGACCCCCAAATTAACATGTATTTGTGTCAGGGACCCCGTACCAGATTTGTGTTGTTAAACTGTTTTAAAAAATATTCCAAAATGTTTCACTTTTTTCCAGGACTTTCTTTTGAAAATAGCAGATTACACGCTCACAACGCGTCACGATGCGACACGTTGTGAGCTTGTAGATCGGCTATTTTCAAATGGCCAACGTTTATGTTTAAAGTGCTCATGTGACCTAGTCGCTTCTTTTGAGACTGTTTCTCTCCAAGCAAAATCTGGCAACACTGTAACAACACTATAGAAGAGTTCAATACTAAGCTACTTCAATTAAATTAATGTAATAATAAACTACTCCAGTCTCCCTGTCTGCTTTGCACTTGCTGCATCTATTTTTCTTTCTACTGGCAGAGAGAGAGGGGGGGAGGAAAAGAGATAAATAAAGAAAAAGAGAGATGGAGCGAGAGCCGTTCCATATTAAGAGCCTTTGAGTCACCTTGTGGCAAATTTCAGCAAATAATAGTAGGTTGCAGAATGTCAACGACAATTTCATTTTTAACAGATGTCATATACCGTAGGTTATAGTGTATACTAGGCCAGTGAATGTGTATGTTTTCACGCCTCTCTCCATGGTGCTGAAGAAGCACATTGCCAACTACCACAAACATACAGCCAATGGTCAGTAGGGATGGCCATTTGGGAATTTCTTGTTGTTAACATGTTCAGTTTGTGTGGTTGTCGGCGGTGACCCGTAGCACAACGTCATATTTACAGAAATAACACTGCAGTCACCTCATGTGTCATGGACAAAAACGGCATATGCTATTGTACGTTGAGCAACTGACGCCGGTACTTGAAGGTACAGCGAATGAAGCCAACCGTCTCTGTATGGACATAGCTACACACGGTAGATACAGTATGTTCAAAATGGTTAGCACCAGTAAATATATTAATGTGGATACAATGCACCAAAAAGGTTTCATCTTTAGATTTTCACTACAGAAGAACTGAAGCACTCCTGGAGTCCGAGCACTCTCTGAAGTTTGATAAACGTGACAAGCATCTGAAACATTATATTGCCACCTGAATTTTCATTATTATGCATTTATTTTTGCAGTATAGGCAGATCGGGTTCAGATGGTTGTATTGTGTGCATGAAAACATACTTGGGTAGGTTCGGATAAGAAAGAACACCAGACCTGTGCATCACTAATGCATTGTATGGTCACTCAAGTCAACGAACGAACGAACAAAACGAACGAACGAACGAACGAACGAACGAACGAACGAACGAACGAACGAACGAGAGAGAGAGAGAGAGTCACCACCAATTATCACCACTTCACATTACATATCAATTGATTTATCTTTGTATGTAGAATTTCAATTTCTTGCTTAACCCATTAAGACCTGGAACGCATCTGTGTCACTTTAGATTTCTTTGGCTATTCAAAAATAGCAGATATACAAGCTCATAGCGTGGCACCGAGTGTTGAAAGTTGTATACCACAAGGTACCATGTAGGACCATTCTATGGACATTACGCCTAGGGTTGGGATCCGGAGGAATCGGAGGAACTGGAACCAACATGGAGGAACCAGGAATGGGTTCCATCACATTCGGAACCATTTCCGGGACCAGGTTTTTTTATCACACTGTCAGAGCTGGTATGTAGACTTCACGTCTGCTATGCAATTACAAAACCAGTGGTTCTCAAACTCTTTAATTTCAAGGACCACCATAACTCTGAGAGTGTACAAATGGAACCAAATGGACCCGTTAGGAATCGTTAAAAGGCAACCATTAAGGAATTGCTAAAAGAATTGGCATCGTTAAAATCCTAAAAGGATCCCAAGCCTAATTATGGGTTGGGATAGGTGGCGGGGGTCTAACCTGTGGTGCTGAAGTTGAACAGCATGGGCAGGTCACGGCCGCTGGGCAGCCGCGCGTTGGGCTGGCGCAGCTCGTCGAAGAAGGCATGGGAGCAGGCCTCTAGCGGGGAGAGGCGCGTGACGGGAGTGTACTCCAGCAGCCGGGAGCACAGGGCTATGGCCTCCGGAGGGGAACGAGGCTTGAACACCTGCGGATAGACGGGAACATTCATGGAAGTGATTTGGCTGATGCTTCATGAGTGGATTCATGAGACGTTTGTTTTCTTTTTGAGTCTTTTTGCACTGTAAATACATAATGCTGATGAACTGGTTTTGGTAAAAGACCTCGACAAAGAAATCGGTAAAACCTGATCAGATTCCTGATCAGATTTATTTGAAGACAAAAAGCCACAATTTACACCTTGCATAAGAAGCTAATTATTTTTGCATAATCGTCACAATCGTTTCCATTTTGAAATTTTGTCACACAGTTCAAATATTAAACAAGCAGAAATAGCAG
Source organism: Gymnoscopelus microlampas (assembly GCF_963454915.1). Lineage (NCBI taxonomy): Eukaryota > Metazoa > Chordata > Actinopteri > Myctophiformes > Myctophidae > Gymnoscopelus > Gymnoscopelus microlampas. The sequence continues at coordinate 35,427,671 of NC_139952.1, forward strand.
ATCTACAAGCTTACAACGTGTCATGAAGATCGGCTGCTATTTGTACATGCATAAAATTAATAAATATATCAATAATTTCTTTGCATATTTCAGTTATTTGTCATAATCTGCCCCGTGCAATTTTTGATTACGACGCCTAAAAAGCCTCATACCGTTCCATTGTTCAAGGCCAAACACACAATTAAATCGTTAATCGCAATTATTTGAGAGACAATTAATCGTCAACTTAAATTTGTAATTGTGACAGCCCTATCTGTGATGACATCCTATGCAACTAAAAACATGTCAACCTTCTTTTTTTTTAATCTTCCTTTTTCTTCTGTTGGTTGTATGTTCTTTTGCTTTGTATGTTAATGTATTATGTACAATAACATTTTAAGGTCTGATTGACCACCTAAATGCGTAGCAATCTGCATTCAGGAATGCAGATTAAATGTTTAGTGTGTAAACAGGGACAATATTTTAATTGAAGAGGTACATGGACATGCCAAGAATAAAGGATTAATCGTGTACAGGATGTAGCACAGTGAGGATACAGGCCCGTTATTTACCTTGGTCCATGGATGGGCTTTGATCTGAGGGAACTTGAACTCTGTGTAGTTGGGGTTCATTTCCCGGATCTGTTCCCTTGTTGGAGTTCCTAGCACCTGACAAGTGAAAGAGAATGTAGGAATATTATTGTGTAGGTTAAATAATAGAACAAACATGGGTAGATTCTCTTTCTACTGCACTCACTGCCACCAAAGTGTGGAACGCCCTGTCACCATCCCTTAAAATATGGATCAGTTCCTTCAAAAAAGGCCTGAAAATCCATCTTTCACTCACTTCTCCCAAAGAAAGGTGATGGCATTCACTGCCTACAGTTTTCCCCCCCTTTTTCTACTTTGTACATAGTGGTTTATATGTGTTGATGATATTGTATCTTGGTGTTATTTTTATGCTATGTTGATGAAATGTATTCAATCAATCAATCAAAGAACAAAACAGGTTGGCACAGACATTCCTTACCTTGCGACTCATTTCACACACAGAGCCTTCTCTTACCTTAATAATCTCCACTAGTTGGTCTACTCCGCTGTCTCCAGGGAATATGGGCTGCCCCAGCAGCAGTTCAGCCAGTACGCAGCCCGCCGACCAGATATCTATGTTAGCTGTGTAGTCAGTGGCCCCGAAAATGAGTTCTGGGGCGCGGTAGTACCGTGAGCAGATGTACGACACGTTGGGCTCGCCACGCACCAACTGCTTGGCACTGAGGGAAAGGAGACAAAGAGGAATGGTTTATGGCTGTGCTGGGTTCATAAACTATGGCCAACTGATCTCGCAACTTATTAAAGAATTGCTATTAAATAGCCCAAAATCTTACTTACACACGAAAAAGTTTGAGAACCACTGATTTAAAAGGCATTTGTAGAATCGTTCTCAGGTCTTAATGGGTTATGGTCCAGTGTTCAGACTTTGTGAGGGACCATGCTTACCTGCCAAAGTCACAGAGTTTCAGGATGGCCGTCTCTGGGTCGACCAGCAGATTCTGTGGTTTGATGTCTCTGTGACACACGCCCTGGGAATGGATATATGCCAGACTACGAAACAACTGGTACATGTACACCTGGCACAGAGAAGGGGGGGGGGGGTGAGAGAAGGTCAACATTAAGAAATAATGTGGATGTAACATTAGTTTACATGGACAATTGTGTTTGGATAATTTAAGCACCACTATTTGCAGGACAACATGTTTCAGAATTGTCTATCTCGAGTGCTACTATACAGTTTGTACTATTTTAAGTTGATGTAACATTTATTCAAACGAGACCAAAAAAACAAAAAACTCAACAAATGAATATCAGACAGAAATGTATTAGGGGAGGAAATAGCAGTTAGTGACTACCTTGACATAAATTATAGGAATGATGCTCTTGGCCTTGTTGAAATGTCTGGCAACCCTGTAGACCGTCTCAGGGACAAAGTCCAGCACCAGGTTGAGGTACACCTCGTCTTTCTGGAAAGGGCAGAAAGCATGGATTAAAGCAAAATAAAATCTCACGGCTGAAAATGTTTGTATGACCAAGTCCTAATGTGCAATTTGTGAAACCGTGTGAAAGGTGCGCTCGTTGTTTCTCAACCAGTAGGCATTTATGTATATATATTCAATATTGATATTTGAATGGTTTGCACAGTGTGCTGCAATGCAATGACATCATACTAAGGAGATGATTACTTTAAAACACTGGAGAGGTCGCTATCAAAAACTTGCATGAATTATTTGACTATTTACTAACTCAATAAGGACAATACAAGACTCATCAATGATGACATGGCAATTGAGAGTAGTTGTATAGATTCAGTTGAGTGATTCAATAGCATGACTGTGTTGTATTGTGAATTCTTATTGGTTGTTTTAACCTCAACTACTGTACAACGTGTTACATGTTGCAAGTAGCATCCCAAAGTACTCGATGTACAGTACCTTTTCTCCACTGGAGTAGAAGAAGTATCGTAGTCTGACAATGTTACAGTGGTCCAGCTTCCTCATTATCTGTAGCTCTCGATTCTAAAAGAAACAAAGACAACAATTGGATTACAGCCCGTGGTTCCAAAACTTTATAGCTCAAGACCCAAAAGAGAGATTAGATATTTTCCCGGGACCCAAACTGGTGAAAATAGTAGACCTACAAGCTTGTAGATCTGCTATTTTCACTACTTCTTAAACATCGTTTTGGTTGGGTTTTTTTTAATGGAAATTATTCGATTTAGGAATTATAGATTAAATACTTTTGAAAATGTTGGAATTGTTTTTAATTAATGAAAAGTTGAGACTTTTTGTTTAAACTTTTTTTTAATGTTATATTTTTAATGTAGGAAACGGATATTTAGTTGCGAACCATAATAATTGGTCCCGACCCACTCATTGGGTGTGGGGGGTTGGAGTCTGTTTTGTTGGAGTTTCGAGGATAACAAAATATAAACCCTACACATCATGAATCATGCAGGCCTCTCAGGTCATCTGTCCCCCGAGTCAAAACTATATGTGGAGAAGCAGCAGATTTTATGCACCGCATATCTGGAACAAAATCCCAGAGATCTGCAGGTCTTACTTTTTTGTGCTACCAAATTGATATATGTATTTGGCCGCGGTTCCCCACAGCTGAAAATGTTCTGTGCCAGGGACTCCCAGAAGTAGATTTGTGTTAAAAAACAATTATAAAATAGCAGATGTACAAGCTTGCAAGCAGCTTGAAGTGACACGCTGTGAGCTTGTACATCTGCAATTTTTGAGAACCACTGTTCTAAATCCTAAGAGTTTTTTTTTTTAAACTTATGTTGCTATATATAATATACAAGTGAGTAATACCGTAGGCACACACAGACGTGCGTGAATTATAATCTACTAGAGTTTCGGGGGGCTACGCCCCCCTCAACCCCAGCCGCGCACGGGGCCCAGCGTGGCCGCGTGTATATTGGGGGACCCAAATCGCCGGAGTAAAACTGTGGAAAAGTTTTTTTGAAAAAGGAAAAAATTAGAAGAAATAATATTTTTTATGTTTCAGGGGGTCCACAGGGGGTCCGCGGACCCCCTGCTGGTCCACTGACCCCCTGTGGAGTGTTGGGACGCGCGGGGACACCCCTGGAACATTGCGGACCCCTACGGTGGGTTTTTTTTTTGTCATGAAGGTGGTTGCTTGTTTCTGGCGCTTGTTTTTAGAGAACCTGGCATGCCTGGCAACCCGACTGACATCACTGACGTATCCTTGGTATTTGTACTTCCGGGTTGCATAATGATGACATCACTGTCGAGTCCTTTGGTGTCATGAACCTAGAACGGTTTGTTTACCACATTAGCCTGGGCAACGTGCTGTGCTGTGGCCGCTGTTTGTTTGTGTGTTTGGGATGAACATGGCACGTGAAGGACGGACATATTGTGATCGAGACATGAGTGAAGTGAAAGTAACGGCCTGGGTGGAACAAAGGAGGTACGTAAGAAGGGGGGGGGGGGTTGAAGCAAAGGAGCTGCGTGTGTGGTGTTGTGGAGGAGATGGGCAGAGTGCAATGGCGGCCGCTCGTGTTGTTTCGGCGAAACCCGTCGGCGTTCGGTGTCGGTGGTGTGCACGGTAAACGGTACGAAAGTGATTTACCTTCCGTTTTGTCCGACATTTGGTGAGTAGAATTAATTATGTTGCGCGGTGGAAAAGGTGTAGTGAGCAATGAGATGTCCCCTACGCGACTCGTAAATTCAGCGCGGCCGCCGTGGCGAGTCAGTTGGCGACATGTGGTCTGGCGGTGCGTTGTTTATTCGATAACAGAGCTGTGGGGTGTCCTCACCGAGGGTGCGGAAGTCGGTCGCCATTTATATAGTTAGATATAGATAACATCTAAAATGACACAGATGCTTTCCCGGTTTTAATGGGCTAAGCCATAAAGACCTGAGGCCGATTCTACAAATGTCTTCTAATCCTAACAGTTTTCTGAAAAACTAATGTTGCTATATGAGTGGTTCTGAAAAGAAATTCATGTCAAGGACCCCCAAAATGATAGGCATTTGGCTGGACCCCCCCGCCCCCCCCCCCCCGCCATCTCAAAATATTTTGTTTCAAGGACCCCAGGACGCAAAGATTAGAGTTTTAAAAAATCGCTTTAAAATAATATATATTTTCAAAGATTTGCACACATTTTAAAGATGTTTGAATAGCCAAAGTATAAAATAATGCTTTTTAGCTCAAATCTAAAATTACACATATACTTCAATTAGTTAAAATGTATAATGTCTCAGTGGATCGTCAATATAAAGGTAAGAAACGCTGGCATGGGGATGAGAAACAATTTTTTTAAACAAAATTTTAACGCTTTACCTTGAACCTTTTGTCTTGCAGGACTTTCTTGATGGCCACCATCTCCTGGCTGTCAATGAGACGGGCCTGGTACACAACACCAAATGACCCATTGCCAATTACCTGGGAGGGATTTAGAAAAGGACCCGTGGGTTTTGTTAAAAGCATTTCGGTGAAATAATTGTCTTGAGTCATGTTGTTTTCCATATCTGGCCTCCAGTACTAATAGCAGTGGTAAAAATCACACCCAGTGTGAAGTGAGCGGTGCTATTTAAAAACAACAGTCGTTATCACAGTGATGGAAGCTCACTTAAAAAAAAGTAATTCTTTTGAAGTGAGTGGTGATATTTATGAGTTATTAATTTCGTCATGCGTCTCGCTAGCCAATCACAGTACTGAGCAAAGGGTCTGAATACCACTCAGCCAATCACAGTACAGCGAAAGACAAATTTTCACGACGGAAAGAAAAACTTACGGATGGGTCCCAAACCCACTTGTAGGAGCGGCTACACCGCTCAAAAATGGGTAATTACACTAGTAGAAAGAAACAGTAGTACTAGTCGTTAACAGTAATGGTCATAGTACTAGTACTGATGGTTGTGGTGGTACCAACAGCAGAAGCACCTGTAAAACTATTGAAATGAGCAACACAAATGAAATGATGTTTGACTTAGCTTGAGGTAATAACACTAGCAGTAGCAGTATTAAGTCAATTGCAGCCTTGCTAAGAGTCCAGACCCCAGCCACTGGGTGTTCGTGCCTCACCTTGATATCTGTGTAGGAGACTTCTTGGGGGCGGTCCGGTCCCTGCCCGGGCGTGGCCACAACCGTCGTCACCTTCCCACTGTCTCCTAGGCAACAACCAGAAACAAAGCAATGTCAGCTATGAGGTCAGGTATCGAAGGAGAGAGCTAGACAAAGTCAGGTCACAGGAGGGGATGTTTATGATCGTGTCCCCTTCCCCAGGCCAGGCCCCAGGTTCCAATCGAGCTGAGGCGATACCAAAAAGTGAAAACACCACTACAGACTGATCAGAGAGAATCATCACTAGTGGCACCAACACTCTCCTATAACTGCATAAAAGCTCTTGAATTACTGTTTAGGGATGGCCAAATGGAGACATTTTATTAATCGGTTGACGTTAAGCCTAACTGATTAATTAATCATTAACCTTTAAGGATAATGACCCCAAAAAAAATGCGCTATTTACCAATAAAAAAAAAGAAAAATACACTGTTTTTTTTTATCCCAAACACCACCTCTCTTTGCTCGCGCTTCTTTTTGTGTTTACTAGGGTTAGTTTAGTGGAAGTCACATGTGGTTGCAGGTGTGGACTTGGCCCTTGAAAATAAAATGTTTTTTTGGTTTGCCATTAGCTGTTAGTGTTAACCGGTTGCCAATTTCTTAACGGTTAACGGGTAACGGTTAACGGTTGGCCATCCCTAATACTGTTAAACTTTAGCTGTTGTAAATGTGAAATGAAACCATATTGGTAAACTGCATGCCCTAGTAAGTCCTTGCCTAAAATGTTATCAGTAACTGTTTTTGTTGGAACTGTACAGGTGAAATAAATAGTCGCTCTGGTTCTTCTTTAGCGCTGTTCTACACAGAGGGTTGGACATCGCCATGTTCAGCAACATCAGCCCCTTGACATCCAGCCTGGTCAGCAGCAGGCCTTAACATCTGGGTCATCTCTGCTCTGTCCATTTGAATAATTAGGTTAATGGTGGCATGGTGAATCAATGTCAGGCCTATCAAACCTCCAAGGAAGAAGAATGCAGGACCTCAGTTCATAGTAAAGACACAGGAATTAATTAAAACAGGAACGGACGAAAATATAGGCCAGGTCCTTTCCCTGAAATGAATGTGCTGGTGATGTGATGACAGGCCTAATACACAGGGCTCATTCTGAATTAGTGCCATACAAATGTAGGCTATACTATAATCATACAGGAACATTTAAAACAAACAGTTAAAAATAGCCATGTTGATTTAAAATGAATGAAGTACAATATAAAAATGTTGTTTTGCAATTAGTATTAATGGAGATCAGCAACTAGCATTACAGTAAGCTGTGTACTGTAGTTAAATAACCAGGCTTACTTTAGCCATAATCATGCAGCCTTATTCTGAACTATTTACGCATACCCAGCAGACGGCTTATGATGAGGCAAATGAGTTAGCTCTTCAGAGGACTGTACCAGCACATATGCACAACCAATGATGGCACTAGAAGCCAGGAAACCTTTTACCACCACAGATCAAAACATGCTTTTATACAACAGCATTACATTACTCGCCAAGTGCAATAAATGCACAGGGATTTGTCACAACAAAGCTACATATTACATGCTGTTCAGCACAAGTCGAACTCACCATTAGTACACTATATAATATTGCACCACTCAGCAGCATATCACTCAACATTACTCCTTTAGGATATGTTTCATATATAATCCTTTTCACTTAATTTTCAGAGCAGTGGGAGAGACAGGGTAGAGTGGATTCAACTAAGTCTCATTTTGAACCCACAATGTTATTAGGTCTGTAAATATACCAAATCGTTACATTTATAATTTAAATGTTTCAATATAAGCACCAGAGTCACTCAAGCATACAGAGACAAAGCAGGCAACAGAATCTAAACTTTGACTGCCACCAATTAGCCACCAATTAAATACCTGAGAGCCTGCATTCAGGCTTAATTCAGGCTTTTAAAAAAAAAACAGTGAATAGTATATGGTGGCATCCAGTACGGGAACTAGACCATGTAAGGATCATGTTACAGTGAGCCTCTATCCAGCTGCCTTCACGTGTGCCGTCCGTGTCCTCATTAAGGCTTGGGGTAAACACCTTGTGTAAAAGAATATAGTCGATATACTATTTTTTTTGTTTATTAGAATCTTAACTGTGGCCACATGAACAGAGTCACTGGAAATAGCTTTTGGTAGTTACAGCACAGTGATAATCAGCTCAGTGGCCTTGAGGTTAAGGGTGTCTGCCCTGAAACTGGGAGGTCGGAGTTCGATCCCCGGCCGGGTCATACCAAAGACTCTAAAATGCCTCCCTGCTTGGTACTCGGCATCAAGGGTTGGATTGGGGGTAAGTCCCAGCCCCATGCTAGTGTCAAGGCCTCATGCTACAGAAACAGGAGATAGGCTCCTGCCCTATGGGCCACAACACATGGCTCTGCAAGGCTTACTTACTTACTTACAGCGCAATGGTACAGAATGGTTCTGCTACATCGTGTGTAGTCGACGACTACAGGACAAGTGGATACCAAGCAATCTACACAAACCTACACACTGTCATTGGTCATTGGTTAAGGAAACCAGTAGTTGTTTCTAAACAGTAGTGTTCAGTAGTGTTCTTGTTTCTAAACAGTAGTGTTATGTTGAAATGTGTAACCAATGCTAAGCCTGGATTTCAGTTCTCTAATATTAAAATTAAAAAAACATCTATCCATTTCTAGGATGCTGGAAAATGAACACAGATAGATTTTCTGCTGTTTTGAGTAGAGGTGAGGACTTGAGTGGAGTGAGTGGCTTGAGTCAGACTTTACAAGTATAATGATGACATAATTCATTGAAAATAGTCAAGAACCAACTTGGTTGATGCTAAAAGCATTGACATGGTGTCAATAATACAAACCCCACCATCTTCATGAAGGCAACTAACAACAAGTAAACACGTAAATTAGTCAAGCAAGACACTTTTAAATAAACAAAACACGCCACTTATTGAGTAATCTTACAAACTAGAGCATCATATTGTCCTATGATCGAGTGTGTACGATTGCATCCACACACGAAGAGGCACACACTCACACAGTAAATTGTCCTGAGAAACAAAAGTGCTGTGGTCATTCAATGCGTGCTGGTGATATCCGTTACACCATGTTGAAACAGTAAGGCCTGCTGTCTGACCGGGTCACAGGGTTTTCAGCAAGAGACAACTGAGTGGGGTTCATGCTAGGGATGGCCATTAGGAATTCTATTCATAACCGTTAACCAAAACTCATTAACGGTTAATTAACCATTAAGCGATAAGATTCAAAATAAATGTACCATTTAGATGACCGTAAGAGAAACTAACTGTAAAGACCAGATGCCAACGCCAGTGCAACACTAACACCGACCACGTTAATGAAATTACATTAAACATCGTAATTATGGTTCTGTGTTCCAGCTATCAGACGCATTTGATAATTGGTTAACCCCAACTTTTCCCAAGCCTGTGTGTCACAGCTGCACACTGATTGGACAGTATTTAGACGACATAACGGTTGCTTGCTGTGGTAGCAGAAATCAAACAGACTCTGTTTTTACACATGTCGCCTAAGGGGTGAGCCATTTAGAACAGGGTCGATCCGTTAGTACCCTGATCAAACAAATGCATTTTTGTGTCCTTGTGTCTGTTCATCTGTATCCATCTCACAAACTACTACACCCACCAGCGATCAGACATGTGCCCCACTAAAGCTCTGCACAGGCCCAAAACTCCACCCCGAGCCTTGGCCCTGGCCTGGGGTGTTCGAGCCCGGCCTGGCCCCAACCAGACAAGGGTCTGCAATTTATTAGCCAGAGAGCCCTACCCAAGGCCCAACAACAAATGAATTTAATCTCTCTCTGCTGTGCGCTTTCTCTGATTGTGAACAGCACGCAACTCACGGATGCGTGTTCACTTGCGCTGTTATGATATATGCAAACACAGACAGAACACACATGTCACATAGAGAGGTAACTTGTTGTCGTTTTATTAAACACAACTACAAGTGCCCCGATAAAAATGCTGACATATCAATAGGCAACCGTGTCTCAACCGACTGCCCATACAGAGACACATAAGCAGTATGCCATCATGCTGCGCCTGCACCAGAGAATAAAGTTACGTATCCAGTAGCAAATCAAATATACCACCACCAACAGTGCTCACAAATAATAGCAACTTAATAAATTGTACTATATCTAAAACCAGCCAAGTGGCCTTGTGGGTAGAGTGTCCGTCCTGAGATTGGGAGGTCGGGGTTCAATTAATTGCATGGTCAAATTGATGAATACAGATATAATTTGCAATACAAGATTGAGTAGGGTTTACTTTAACCTGTTATACAGTAACTGTGATTATGATACAGACTTCTAAAAATAACAGTGGATCTTATTATTACCCGATTTATAAGGCCTACTGATGAACACTACGATCTGTTTCCAATTGTCTGCTTTCATTACTGAAGGAGATGAGCACATATTGTTTATGTCGTACAACATATAGTACATAGTACATTAGTTGTACTATGTCCTGTTAAGATGTTACATTCATTTTTCCAACTTTGCCTTACATTTTTCCATAGGTAGCCCTTTGGAAAGCTTCCCTGGAAAACACAGATTGAATCTGCTGTCTTCAATCATCACAAAAGGCTATTTCAGCTTCACATTCAAACAAATATTATAAAATATTGGCTAAAAATATCAGAAGACGATACCAATATTGCATTTTTTGGTAAATATCAGCCGATACTGATATAATGAACGACATATCATGCATCCCTACTCGCAATGATGCACGTACAATGTGTCCACGTTTAAAGAGGTAACAATCACTGACTGTAGACATACAGTGTATATACACTTACACATGTAAAAATAAATGCATTCAGTCAGAGACACATTCTCTGTCCCATTCTCTCTCACATACAAACACATTGATAAGGATTAGTGACACTGACCCATGTGCATTCCCTCATAGATCTATGAACAACTGTCTACAATACCAAGGTGGAGACAAACATATCATCCAGATTCAGAAACCAAATGCAAGTCAAATGCAATTTCGGCTGGGTCAATTGGGTTAAGTTCCCACTACTACAAAGCCCCTATAGGAATTGTTAAAGGGAATCGTAAAGGAACCGGAATCTAAACCTAGTCACTACATCTTACAATAAATGCACCGAATCTCTGCAAGTACGTCTGTATTAATCCACGTATCTCGAGAACCCTTCGGCGGGCCGACCAACTTTAAATTCGACATGCGCGTTGCCACCGACACGAGGGAGTGCAGTGCCCGGCGTCAAGTCGGTCGGATAGGCGGTTGTCCAGAACCACCAGAAAAGGCTCTGGTCGTGGCCCAAATGAGCCAATTGATTGCCATGGCAACCCCGTGGCAAAATGCTACAGGAACCCTGGCCTGTAATCTGCAGCATCATTGTTTACAACCAGAAAACATCTAGACATGACACATGAGCAGAGAACAGCTTCAGTGGCAAACTAGAGTGCTGGCTGTGAGAAGTGTTGCAAAAGACTGCCGTTTGGGCATTTCCCTAAAGCAGAAAATGAACCCATGTAATACAAATATATTGTTAAATAACTTGATGTCATATTCATAATGCGAGATAATTAGATAGTATGGCATCATGGCGTCACAGACCTTTGTAGATCCAGAGGGAAATACAATCAACATGACATCTATATCTCAGTATCCAGGTTTAATTTGACAGACCAATCAAAAACAATAAAGTATTATTCTTTAGAAAAAGAGGAACATTTAAGATCTGAAAGCCCTTGTGCCAGGATGTTGCAATTGATTGAGAAAGGAGGGGAAAGAGACAAAACACACAAGCTTTGAACTGTTGATGACCCCCCCCCCCCCCCCATATGAGCTCTAATATCAAAGTCTCACACACCACTGCCTGCTAATCAGATGATAAGGTCAGGATTAACACACACCCCCTTTGCTGTCTAATGACACGTCTTACAGCTGTCGCCATGGTGATGTATAATAGACTGTGGTACCACATGAGACCATGGATGACAGAGACCCCCCAACACACACAGCGTCTAACAGCCAGCCAAAAGCCCATCATCTCTTCTTGCGCATCACTTGCATCCCAAATGAAAGCATCAGCCACCTGCTGCTGATCCCTGTCCTGCTCTTGACCTTGTGTAAAAAAAAAAAAAGACGACAAGTTTGTGTCTCCATTTCTAAGACAAGCTGGTCAGGTGTACGTGGCTCTTGAACTGAACTTTGATGTAAACACTCAAATGAACAGTGAACCCCCGGCGTTGGCAAGCAGATTTTGACCAAACGCCAGCGACAAGGTTCAAGTGCATCGATTCAGCAGCAGACTCAATAATAATAGCTCAAGCCAAAGTGACCCTTTAAAAGACTGTGGAGTGGTCTGGTAAAACATAGCACATGAACAGTCTGGGACTCCTGGTAACTGGCAGTCAGGGACAGAGCTGATTATTAGCAGCGTTATTTTAGCGTTACTTAAAGTGTCCAAAACATGCAAAACAAGTGGCTAACGCTAGCTAACCTAGCATGCTACCATTAGCATCGTTCATCCAAGAGGGTGGCGGTGCAACTTTCCTACAGTGTTGCCATGTTCGCTTATAATAAGCCATGCTTATTATAAGCGACCGTGGGCTTGTTTTGCTGCAAAGTTGCTTGTAAATTATTGGTAGTTGCAGGTTGCGTTTTTTTTGTTGGCTCGTTTCTAAAGTGTAGTTGTTGCTTATTTGGGCTTGTTAACTAACCAGTGGTTCTCAAACATTTTCATGTCAAGGACCCCCAGATTAATATACATTTGTAGACCCAACCTTCTGAAAATATTTTGTGCCAGAGACACCCCCCTACAAGATTTGGAGGTTTTGAAAATATTCCTACATTTTCACAAATCACAACGCAACGCAGCGCGTTGTGAGCTTGTAGATCGGCTATTTTCAAACAGCTATAGTCGCTTCTTTTCATAGACCCAGTTGCTTATGTCTCTCGCACGATCTGGCAACGCTGTTTTCCTAACGTATAGGCTTTAAAATAACAAAATGCATATTAGACATGGATATGTTGCCGCGACGTCGTTTCCCCTGCAAAAAAGGACACTCCGGCCGCAACCACTGGCTAAAAACGAGGACTTACTGGCCAGCTTTAGGTTCGAACCTCCCGACTGTGAGCTGCTCCCCCCCGAGGCCTGCTGCGGGACCCCGGACTTTCCTGTGCTGCTCCCCACGGCAGCGGCTGATCCTCCGGCGGACGCCGCCGCGGCTCCTCCTCCTCCTCCTGGAACACCTGGCGGCGGCTCAGCAAACGAGCTGGTTCTCTGCCGCCCGCTGCCGCTCATATCTCTGTGCAGGGGCTGTGCGGGGCGGCGGGGCTTGGGATTCACGGTTCCTCCGGCCCAAGTGGTGTTCAATTATGGATCTTCTGACATGAAATATAGCGTTGGGAAAGAGAAAAGACCGACGGATACCCCTCCTGTTTCTCAGTCCTCCTCAACGCTGCTCGGCTGTCTAGGCTACGAGCAGTGTTGCCAAGTTCTGCGAGAGAAACAAGCAACCAGGTCTGTGGAAACAAGCCCCAAAGAAGGGAGCCCTTCTACATTGGCTATTTTGAAAATAGCAGATATGGATAGCAGATTAAAAAGAAGTCTTGAAGAAATTTTGAACAATGTGGATTTTTTTGGGAAACATTATAACAACACAAATGTTGTATGGCATAATAATAATGTTTTCAGATGGGGGTCTGCAGACAAATACATATTCATTTAGGGATCCTTGACATGAAAATGTTTGAAAACCACTGGTTAAAACAGCATTAGGAAACAAGCCCAAAATAAGCAACTATTGATATTTTCAAGCAACTGTACAGAAAAACAAGCCCAAAGTCGCTTATAATAAGCTGACATGGCAACACTGGCTACGAGACACCCTAGAAACTGGCCAGTCGCAATGTCACCTGGGAGATGGAGTTCCAATTAGCTGTGGCTCGGGCCTGCCGCCTAGGCCCTCACAAATCAAAACAACTACAATTCTAAAAATGACATAACAGACAGTTAATGTAGGCCAGTCACATAAATTATTTCAGCACAATTAATAGGTTAATAGTCTAGGCTGTACTCTAATTCCATTGTCATGTACCAGTAAGCATGGCTTTATCGGGGTGTAATTTTAATGGCAACTTGCAAGCTACCCTTTTTCTGACTACAGTACAGACACACACTGTAATTGCATCAATATCTAAAATTGGGACTGGGTCATTAATCAATCAAAACTGAACTGAAAAATCTGTCTTGTCCCCCCCCCTAAATGCTAGCATTGTCTTGTTCATAAGTAGATCTCCTAAAAGGTGTGATTATGTTTAAACCCTCAGCTGGCTTGGCTAGAGGTAAAGGATTTGCCAGGCAGCAGTTTGAGGTCAGTGATGTGCCCTGCTTGGGGAAAACAAAGTACTTAAGGGGCACAGGCTATGCAGGCTTATCTAGGATTTTTGCAGTGGGCAGGTCATTGCCACTGCCAGCCACATCTAGTGTTTGCTAATATTTGGGGAATCACTGACCAGGTCCCCTTAATATGCACCTTAACCTACCTTTCACCCAATATGACCGACAAATAAAAAGGTACTGCCACTAATCCAGTTAAGCACTCCTGCATTGAATCACCTTCCAGGGATTTTAACCCATTAAGACCTGAGGCCGATTCTACAAATGCCTTCTAAATTAGCGTAGTTCTTCTCAAACTGTTTCGTGCCAAGGACCCCCATAATGATATGCATTTGCCCCCCCCCCCCCCCCCCCCATCTGAAAATGTTTTGTGCCCGGGACCCCCAGAGGAGAAGATTTGTGTTGAAAAATTGAAAATCATTAAAAAGAATTCAAAAACTATTGAAGTGACACACTGTGAGCTTGTAGATCTGCTATTTTTTAGAACCACTGTTCTAAATCCTAAGAGTTTTTGAAAAACATATATACAGTATAAGAGTTGCTATATAATCTAAAATGACACAGATGCTTTCCCGGTTTTAACGGGCTAAGGTTCTAGCCTTGTGGGGAAACATGGTTGCATTTCTACATCTGCTCATTAATTAAAATTAGGGTTGTCCGATATTGGCTTTTTTACCGATAACCGATATACCGATATTGTCCAACTCTTAATTACCGATACCGATATCAACCGATACCGATATATGCGGGGATTATTGTGATTAGGGTAAGCTCAAATTTCATATCACACACACCATATACAGTAAGAACTCCTGTAACTTATTTATAAAGCAAAAAAAAAAAAAAAAAAAAAAAAAAAAAATTTTTTTTTTTTCAAAAACCGATACAGATATTTTCCCGATATCAATTTTTATGCTAATATCGGCCGATAATATCGGGAGGCCGATAATATCGGACATCCCTAATTAAAATGCTGAAAATTGTGGATAATTGTGCATAATTGTAGGCTGAACAGTTTAATTATTTCCCACCGTCTTCTGAAAAGTGGAAGGAACAGTAGATCAACTGTAACTTCCTTTTCAACAGCAGTTAATGAAATTTAAACCATTTGATGGATGCTTTAACCCCAAATCCCTTACATATCGGATAAGTTGCATCAGGACGAACAAAAACCTAACCCTCTCCGCAGTGCAGTGCTTCGTCCGATCCATTGGAATACAAGAATGCTCAGCCCAAAACAGGGCCCCGGGTCAAATCCGGCGACCTCGGAACGGTCGCCACCAGGTATTCCTAAACGAAACCTCAGTAAAAATATGCCTAAACCTGCCTTATTCCTAAACGTAACCTCAGTAAAACTATGCCTAAACCCAACCGTATACCTAACCTTAACGCCACGTCCCCTCCCGCTCCCTCAGGTCGGGTGATGCCAACCTCCTGGACACCCTCAGGACAAATAAGCGAACTTGGGGTGACAGGGCCTTCTCGGTGGCCGCCCCCCTCACTGTGGAACTCACTCCTAGCTCACATCAGAGTTGCCCACACCCTCACCACATTTAAAACCACGCTCAAAACCCACCTTTTTCGCATTCCCTACATAAAATCTCAACCCCCGTTTGTTTACCATTCTTTTATAATCTTTTTTAACTAGTTCTTCCTAATAATGTTGTTTTTATCTTGTGACTTTGAGTACCTAGAAAAGCGCTCTATAAATCGTGTGTATTATTATTATTAGTATTATTATTAACCACAGTAAAACAAATACAAGAATATAAGAACCGCTGGGGGCGAGAGGTCTGCGGGGGGGAAAAATGGGTGCGAGTGTGTTTTGGGGCGAGTCTTCCGGTTACCATCCATTGCACTCATAATAATTCCTAGTGGAAGACAGGCCAATTGGCAAAAAAGAGTATTAGTCAAAAGCAGAATAATTCCATGTCTTACAAGTTCTGAAATGGTGAATAACTTCAATAGGATCCGCAATGAACAGAGATGAAAGAAAACATTTTGACACATAAAGTATAGTGGCACAGTGTTTTAGTGTAATTCGGAAATCTAAAATAAACCCAAGGACCAAAGACATTGTGTTAGGTCTTTAATATTTTCAATATTTAGTTGTTTTTTGTTGTTTAGAAATATTGCACATGGTCAACATGCCTGTTTATGAGTCAACACTCACCTCGCTCATCCTAAATTCCTTCTCCAAAGTAAGGACAGTTTATTTTGAAGCACAATCATACAGTGTACACGCATACGTGTGTTTGTTTGTGTGTGTGTGTGTGTGTGTGTGTGTGTGTGTGTGTGTGTGTGTGTGTGTGTGTGTGTGTGTGTGTGTGTGTGTGTGTGTGTGTGTGTATGTGTGTGTGTGCGTGTGCGTTTGTGTGTACGTACATCTGTGCATGTGCGTGTGTGTGTATGCACATGCATGCACATGGACACATTACAGACCTCAACCCCGAAAGCAATATGTATTGATAGTCTTATATTACCTGTGTGTATTTTTATATGTTATATATATATATCCTGAATCATTTGTTTTCATAACAGTCAAGATGGTGAACAAAATAGTCACGGTGACTATAAAAATACTGCCTCTAGAGATTATGCAGAAGGAAAAATATAATGTCAAATATTATGTTAATGTATGGTGCGGAGCCAGGGGTTTGGTTGTGCCAACACAGTACATACGTGTGCCCAAGAACACACATACACACACACAGACCTCTATGCACATATATGGAAATATATATATATATTTTGTTTTTTTTCACACATCCAACGGTATACAGAGAAATAAAAGAGATACCCATAGTATTAACTACCCCTGCTCTTCGCCGACGAGGTGAAGAGCAAAAAAAGTGCTATTTGAAAAATTTGTCTTTGACTTTTAGTAAGTTACGCGCGCTATCTCTTCGACGATAACAATAAATTTGTGTTTCTTCTTTTATACCATAGTTATCCATAGTATCACAACAGCTCATTCTCCTGACTCAACTTACTGTACTGCACTGTAATTAATATCTATGGCACAAAAGCCTTCCTCCAAAAAGAACACAAAATAACCCACCCAATTCCAAAAGGAATAATAAATGTCCTATTGCACCATTTTATACGGGAAGGGATAAAGTGTCAAGAGGAAGAGAAGGGAGGAGGGTGGGGGGAGGGCTCCAGAGACTGCCCTCCAGGGCTGGTCTAGGATCTGCTTTCCCTGAAATTAACCCTAACCGGAGCCATCCTGAGCTACATTACGACTGACCCTGGACCAGTGCTTAAGGGCACTTTCTATCAACACTTTAGAGAGCGGGGTGGGGGGGGGGAGGGGGTGGAAAGGAGTAATAGCGCATGGGGAAAGGTGGTCAAGAGGTGGGAATCTGAGGGCAGGAGGTCAGGGCGAAAGGGTACCCAGGGGAGGGAAAAGGTGACTGATAACATATGGAACACGATTATTATTATTATTTTCTACTAAAACAATCTCTAAAAACAATACTTTCCTGATTTAACTTGCGGCGATCCTCTCCCGCAGCGAGAGGGGCCACACATATTGTGCAAACACCTGATTTCAACGTTTTTACAAAACGACAAGAAAGCCCACCCCGTCACCCCCCTTCTTCAGTGTGTCAGGTGAGGAGACCTGGGCAGAGAGGGAGGGGCTAGGGTGGAGAACGGCCCATAGTAAGATTATAAGTGTGGCGGGGGGATTGGAGGGGGCCCACAGACCGTCTTTGTCCCCTTTTTAGAAGTGTCTTTTTTTTTTCTTCTTCTTTTTTTTGTCTGTTTGTTGTGTTTTTATGTTTTCTTTTTTTTTTATGCTGGAGAAGAAACACCATAGAGCCACGAGAGAAAAAACAGGCCACGGTAAAACGGATTATTTCCACGGCAACGATAACAAGAAAAAAAGCAACGTCATTATATCCACTGGTGGGAAGGGGGGAGGGGAGGGGACGGGGGGGGGCAATTTGGGAGAAGTTGGGTTAAAAACTACTTTTGCACTCTGTTGGTAAGTACATGTTGTTGTTGTTGGTGGTGGGTTTTTTGTTGTTGCTGTTGTCCTTCTCTACTCATCTCTTATGTGTCTGTCTTCCTGTTGGTGGAAAAACGTCAGCCTCCGGGCCAATGAGCATTGTCATATTGTTTTCTTCTGCCTGTGTGTTCATGTTTCCGCTCCGCTGTGAGCAGCTCAGCGTTGAGCAAAGTGTTCGTACACAATCCTTCCGCTCCTCATACACCGCCAGTCTTTACATAATCTCTTTTTTGGGTGCCTGTCCACACCGGATTTGGGGTTGGGTAGGTGGGGTGGGCTGGGACCCCCACCTTACATACAGACATACATCATTCATCAACTCCAGCCACTTGAGGACTCAGTCTGTCAAAATGGCAATAACTGAAGGTGCAATGATTGGTCACACTGAGTCCAAACTCCCGCCCTCATTTTTTTCCTTTTTTCGGGAGCAAATGGTATTCATGCTTTGAGTTCAGTTTCTTTCAGTAATTTTTTTCATCTTTTACTACAATCACTAAAAACTGTGCAGGCCAATGGCTTGGTCAGACCATGATTGACTGACGTGTGTGTGTGTGTGTGTGTGTGTGTGTGTGTGTGTGTGTGTGTGTGTGTGTGTGTGTGTGTGTGTGTGTGTGTGTGTGCTGTCTGTCTTGCAGCATCGAGGGGCTGTGGAATATCAGTGGAGGTCGTTGGGGTTGTATCTGCCTCCCGACCACTGTGCTGAGGGGTGGAACGGGGGTGGGGTGGCGGGGGTTTTGGGTCGGAGGTCAAGTCAATGGCATCTGAGGGCTGGCTGGCTGGCTGGCAACAGCAAACTGCATCTCCACAATAAGTGACAAAGTGCCTTTGTGTGTCATGGTCCTGGTGGCAGAACGTGGGGCCTGCCATCCAAGAGTAACAGTCTGATTTGGTAAGGGTGTGTGTGTGTGTGTGTGTGTGTGTGTGTGTGTGTGTGTGTGTGTGTGCGTGTGCGTGTGTGTGTATGTATCTGTGTGTCTGTGTGGAGAAAGACTATGTGCATGCTGGAGATTACATATGCACCGGGCTGTGTGTGTGTGTGTGTGTGTGTGTGTGTGTGTGTGTGTGTGTGTGTGTGTGTGTGTGTGTGTGTGTGTGTGTGTGCGTGTGCGTGTGCGTGTGTGCGTGTGTGTGCGTGTGCGTGTGCGTCAGAGAGATAGAGAATGTGTACCACAGACTCTGAGTGTTAAACTACAAACTACTGTACAAATGTGCTGAAGGCAAAACCTGGGCAAAATGACGACTGAATACGTTCCAAACACAAGAAAACAGACAGAGGACACTTGATTTCTCTTATGTTGCAGGCAATGCACCCACCTTTGAGGCTTTTGAAGTGTCAGACAAGAGCAATCAAGTGCACACTGAAGCCTGATTTATACTTGGTTTGCGCACTGCGTATCACACCCGAAAATAGAAGATCTACAAGCTCACAACAAGTCACGGTGCGATGCGTTGTGAGCTTGTAGGTCAGCTATTTTCAGCACGAGACTACCGCACGCAACCAAGTATAAACAGACTTGAGCTGTTCATCTATGAGAGCATATCATGTATTTTTGCCCAGGGCTGCCAGAGAACAGCCCTAGTAGAAATGATCCACTGGAACAATCCTAGAGTACTGGTTCAACACATAATAGGAACACTCTCCACTCTCTCTTCCTCTCGTCTTCCCTTCTCTCTTTCTTTCCCCCCAAACTTCGGCTCTTTCACATTCGTTTCTCTGTCTCTCTCCGGGACCCTTTAGGACGCCTCGTTCCTCGGCTCCTCTGAGCTGCGGCCTTTATCTCCTTGTTGCTCCGCCCCTCCGTCCTCCCGGGCCTGCTGATTGGAGAAGGGGGAGGGGGGAATCGAGATGTCGGCCAGTGACTCGGTGAGTCCCGGCGTGGCCGTCTGCATTATCTTCTGGCGGACCTCGCGGATCTTCAGCTGGAGACACACCTTGCTGGGGAACGTGTCCGAGTAGCGCGCCTGGAAGGCGGCCGTGGCCTGGGCTGTGTGGAGGGACAGGGAACGGAGGACAGGAAAAGGAAGGAAGAATAAAAAGAAATAGGGGAGAGATGAGTGGCAAATAGAAGAGTTCTTGCACCAAGTGCATGTTTCCCAGCTTGACTGTCTGTTATCAAATGTTATTACACAGCTTGGTGAATGCTTGATTCTGAAAGGTCAATCACTGAATTCTGCAGTCTGTTATTTTTCAATAGGAAATGAGGGCTAACCCTGGCCATTCAGATCAGGCAATGACGATCAATGGGGGAGGGAGATGACAGCAGGGGGTTTTACCTGAGGGGAAGAAGCCATGTTCCTGGAAGAGTTGCATGACCAGGGCCCGGCGCTGGTCCAGGGTTCTACGTAGGGAGGAGTAGGGGACCCGGTCCAACTCTCCTAGTACATCTTCTGATTCTGTACCTTAGGAAACAATGAGCTGCACTGTTAACAACAACAAGGGTCCATTTCACTGAAACAGGCAATAAAAAAAACCTTTGGGCGTCAACAGAAGATGATGCCATTCAACTCAGTGTTCAACAAGTGGAGTACCACACAGTCAAGTATATGGTGAGTCATAAGCCCCTTTTATACAGAGATCCCTCAATACTAAAGAAGATCTGTCTTTTTTTCCCCCACTTAACCAAACAAAGCCAGCGTAATGCTATCCCTGTGTGTGCTTTCACATAGCATGCCTGCATTCCGGAATCAGAGGTATGACGTGGCGCATGGGTCAACTCAACTGAGCAAGATCTTAAAGTGAGGAAGGCAATTGCATGGAGGGCCCTGAATGGCATGACCAGTGTATGGAACTCCAATCTCCCCCGCCAAATCAAACTCAGCTTCTTCTACGCGACAGTAGAGTCCGTTCTTCTCTATGGCAGTGAATGCTGGACCCTGAAACCAGCCCTTGAGAAGTCCCTGGACGGGTGCTACACCAGGATGCTGCGTGCAGTGCTTAACATCAGCAAGAGTGTGCATGTTACCAACATAATCCTGTATGAGGGAATACCAAGAGTGAGCGAGAAGATTGCTGTAAGGAGAATGAGACTAGCAGGACACTGCCAAAGGCACCGAGAGCTGCCAGCCAGCAAACTGGTGCTGTGGGAACCAACACATGGGCACCGGTCAAGAGGACGCCCCACACTAACATACGTGGACACGCTCAAGAAGGATGCAGGAGCCCATAGCACCAATGAGCTGGCCAGATGTATGGAGAATCGGGATGACTGGAAGCAACGATGGAGGGCTCGTCTGAGGACGACCTAGAGAGAGTCATCGTCTACATTATGCTAGTTTAAGATGACAGGTGTTGTCAGTAGATTTTTATTGCATAGTAAGCCTACGGCTACTCATTTATTTAACAATTAAATTGACTGTAGCAGACAGTCCGGTACTGAAGAATATTCATTCACTGAGCAACAGAAGGCGTTTTTTTTAAATGACGCTGGGATCCACCAAAAAGAGATGAAACCTACACAATTTATTTCACAAAATACCAACTTAAAAGAGGTATTTATTGTTTATTTAGAATAGGCCTATTCATTTAAGGTAATTTAAATCTATTGTTGCCACTGTAAGGTATTCGCGGCTCACCCATTTTCTCATGAAATAAAAGCGTTGTATTTTTTCGCTGAAAATGCTGTCTGTCTTTAATGAGGGTGGGTCGGGGTGGGCCAAGGCCATCTACACAGATACATTGAAGTAGATCGGGCAGTTGAAATTATTCAAAAATGAGGATGGGTGTGGGTAAACAAAGGACAGACGAATGCATCACTAGTGTACGTGTGTGAGAGCGAGAGATGAACAATGTCGATGCATAACATTACAGTGTTGGATTCATGCGAGCAATGTGTTGTTGTTGTTTTGAAACATGCTGGAGAATAAATGAAGGTGGCTTGACTTGACTACTAATGTATTAACCAGATGAACCCTGGTGTCACTATTCTGGGCATGTCATAATAGGCGAATATTTGGTGAAAATAGGTGAACATTCAGTGAAAATAACAGATCTATAAGGTCGCAACGCAAGCTATTTTTGCCAAAGAGATTTGGTGCGCAGGAAAAAATAAAGCTGGGGGCCAAGTACGGACCCCGGTTAACAAAGTATATAGGGTTTAGGTGGTAAGTATCATTAGCTGTGTGGATGCAGCGGTGGTGTTTCCGTCGTACCGGTTCTGTCGAAGGTGAAGATGTCTCCCTCGCACTTGGCGGCACTCTTGGGGGTGCTGGGCTCCGAGCTGCAGCTGGAGAGCCGACGGGTCTTTCTCCTAGGAGAGTTGGGTTCCTCCAACGTAGGCTCCAGCTCTGGAGGGAGATGAGAGAGAAAAAGGTTGGTTTGAGGAAGAAAGAGAAGGACGAGGCAAACAGAGGGTAGAAAAGTAACCAGGGAGGGGAACAGGGAGAGAGAGACGGGGGAAATAGAAGGCAGCAGTAACGGGTCATGAGAAGGGACAAGTATACCGGGGTGTTAAATTACATAACATAATATCCACATTCTAATAATAAAGCATATTGGGTTTTATTTGTGATGAAGTGTCTTGAGTCACTGTTGTTGAAAAGTGCAGATAAGGTTATCACTACTGTGAGTTTTAGTTCACATGCAGGCGTCCAACAGTTGATCAAACTAATCAATTTAATACAAATAATAAAATATATTTTTTTTGGGGGGGGGTAAAAAAATCTCTTTTGAAGTTTTGAAGATAGCAAATCTACAAGCTCACAACGAGTCACATCACGATGAGTTGTGAGCTTGTAGATTGGCTATGTTCTCTATTTCTGTGCGACACTATTGTGCGATTAGGTATAAAATACTCATACTAATCCAGGGGTCTTCAACAGGGGGTCCGGGACCCCTAGGGGGTCTTCAGAGTTACTACAGGGGCGCCGCCAAATCTTTGTGTGATATGATATGTTTTTTTTACCTTAACCACTTGAACCCTTTTCTGAGGTAAACATTAGCCAAAAAATAGCAGATCTACAAGATCACAACGCCTCGCGCTGCGAGGCGTTGTGAGCTTGTAGATCGGCTATTTTTGGCAAAGAGTTATAGGTGTAGAGGGAAAAAAAAGCAGCAGACGTTTATCTGAAACACAATTTGATATAATATAGAGGGGGTCCCTGCTTCATCTCTCTCTCAGCTAGGGGGTCCTTGGCCTGAAAACGTTGAAGACCCCTGTACTAATCCATTTAGTCGATTATAAAAAAATGACAATGTTTTATTCATTGAAAACAAATTTGATTCTCGATTATTAAATGAATCGAAAAAGCAATCGAAACAATACTGGCTAAAGAAAACAAGGCACAGTTGCAGCCCTATTCACAGGGCGGGTGTGTGTGACGCTGGCCTCTCACCGGTGGAGTTGCGTCTCTTCCTGCGGTAGCTGCCCAGGATGGCCCGCGGCGAGGTGGCCAAACTCTGCAGCGTGGGGGAGGGGAGGACCTCCTCGGGTTTAAATTCTGGCAGCTCAGCAAAACGCTCCTCGAAGGACGCTCCCGACAGCACCCTGAGAACAGAGAAAACACTGGTGTTGATGACCTTGTGGACAAAACCCACATTATGGACCCTTATTTAACCCATTTAAGACCTGAGGCCGATTCTACAAATGTCTTCTAAAGCCTAGAAGGTTTTCTGAAAAACTGCTCAAACTTTTTCAAGTCAAGGACCCCCAAAATAATATGTATTTGGCCGCAGACCCCCATCTCAATATATTTTGTTCCAGGGACCCCTAGAAGCATAGATTTAAGTAAAAAATGTTTGGGTTAATCACTTAAACCCTATACTTCGATCACCAGGGTCCCCCAGGGGCCTGTACTTGGCTTCCACCTATATCTCCTCTACACCAGTGGTTCTCAAACATTTTAATTTCAAGGACCCCCCAATTGTAAGGGTCCTTTTGGAACCCCCTCAAAGAACCCTGGTGGTCCCCATGGACCCTACATTGAGTTCACAACTTCTATACAACAAATCTCTTCACAGATAAAGCAGCCAATCCACAAGCTCTTACAACAACGCATCGCAACGCGAGTAGTTGTGAGCTTTTAGATCTGCTGTTTTTGCCGAACGTTCACTTATTTTCACAGAATGTTTGCCTATGATGACATGCCCAGAACAGGGATGCTAGGGTTCATGTGGTTAAGCAAGCCAAGTGGACTATGAACTCATTCTTATTTATAGCAGTGACCCAGGGCCAGTTGCTGCAGTGGGAGCAGGGCTTACTCATGTTCACACACTCAAACCACAGAGAGCTTGTCTTGTACTGTTGGACAGTGGTTCTCAACCTGTGAGTCAGTCCCCACATGATTCTTTTTGGGTGAAGTAACAATTTAAGGACTTTTAAGACCTTTTTAACCCATTGAGACCTGAAGCCGATTCTACACGTCTCCTAAATCTCAACAGTATTCTCAAAAACATATGTTTCTATATCAGTGGTGCTCAATCTTTTTCATGTCAAGGACCCCCAAAATGTATATGTATTTGGCCGTGGACCCCCATCAAAATATGTTGTTCCAGGGACCCCCAAGAAGCAAAGATTTGAGTTACAAATGTTCGCTTTAAAAATATATATATTCAAAGATTTGCACACATTTTCACGATTTTTTTTTTTGCTATTTTTGAATAGCCCAAAGTGTAAAATAATGCTTTTTAGCTCAAATCTAAAAATGACACAGTTCCAGGTCTTAATGGGTTAATACTTCAAACAAACAAAAAAAAGAAAGAAAAGAAAAAGTCCATTACTGCATCAAAAGTAATCGGCAAACTATTCTACAGTGTAAGAACTGGTCAAACATGTCAAATAATATAAGAAAGGGGCAAACGTTGTGAAACTAGCAGATCTACAAGCTCTCAACGCCTTGCCGCGGTTATCTGTGGAACCGAGTCAAACTAAATGTAATGCCTCAACTCTTTCTTTTTTTTTTTTTTTACAGTAATGTTGGCATATTGTCCATCATGCTTACCTGTCCACAGAGTCGGGTGTCTTCTTGAGTGGCGGGGGGCGGAACTTTGTCTTCTTTGAGGAAGAGGTGGGATCCCTGTCCGTGTGGGGAGGGGGAAAAGGGGGTTCCAACCCTGAGGATGGGGGAGGAGGGGAGCAGGGTCCAGCCTGATGGGAGGAGAGAGACAATAGAGGTTAGTTGAAAGATAGCGAGACTAGTCATGCCAATGTCTCAGAAACAATCTGACATTTGAACTAAATAGATAAGTGGTTTTCAACCAGTGGTCCGGGGACCACCAGTGGTCCTTGAGGGAGTACCAGGGGGTCCCCAGCAAAATGAGTTAATAGCGTCACAATCATTTTTAACCACTTAGCTTTGGTTATTCAAAAATAGCAGATATACAAGCTCATAGCGCGGCACCGAGTGCCGCGCTATGAGCTTGTAGATCTGCTATTTTTGGAAAACCTTGAAAAAGTGTGCATGTCTTTGAATATTCATATTTTTTTTAAGCGAAAATTAACTGATATCTTTGCTTCTGGGGGTCCCTGGCACAAAACATTTTCAAATGGGGGTCCGTGGCCAAATGTATATCAATTTAGGGGTCCTTGGCATGAAAAAGGTTGAAACCCACTGAAATAGATGAATGAGTGACTGACTGACTGACAGAGGAAATGAATGAATAAATGAAGGAATCCCACCTCTCTGCCACCTCCTCCACTGCCGCTGTCCCCTGTGCTGTGGTCCTCACTTCTTCTGGTCTCTCCTCTCTCCCTCTTCACCACTCTGTCCTGCCCTCCGTCCATCTCCCCCTGACCGTAGCCGTCACTCAGGTTCTCCTCTTTGATGTGGCGAGCGATGTCTTCGTCCGTGTCTGTTCAGGAGATACAAGAGCAAACACTGTGTATAGTTTTGAGCGGGAATTTGATTTGGAAATGTCATTCGTCTGCTTTTGATATCCCCCACTCTGGTCATTCAGATTTAACCCAGTGGTCAGACTGAATTAACCCATTAAGACCCGAGGCCGCTTCTAAACATTTTCAAAATCCTAAAAAAAAATCGGAGAGAAATATGGAAAAAATATTTTTCACGATTTTTCAAAAATAGCAGATCTATCTGCTATTTTTGAATAGCCAAAGAAATCTAAAGTAACACAGATGCGTTACAGGTCTTAATGGGTTAAATACATGCACCACAGTTTAATAATACAAAATATATGTTAACCACATTAACCCTGGCAACCCTATTTTGTGCTTATTTGTCAAAATCGTTAAATCTTTTAAAAGAACATTCTAAAATGTTTTGATGCGTAGCATGGTGAGCTTGCAGATTTGCTATTTGTCATTCAATAAAAGATATAGGAATTAAGTGGTTAAGAAAATGCCCCCCCCCCCCAGTTTTGCACAGAGTAGGCCTACCTAAGAGAGTACCATATTTACGTGCCGAGTACAAAAATACATCATCATCCTACAGAATCTAATAAAAACTTATATCAGACAACAATGGAAGTTATTAACTACAGTCATTTGCTCCTCCTGTTGTTACCTGTGGTGGCACTGCTCCTCGAGTTCGCCGCCGACGAGTTCGCCACCCAGCCGTGACCTCCGAACTCTGTCTGAGAATCCACCTGGCTCTCCAGTTTCACTTCCACCTTCACCTTGTGCTCTAGCTCCCCCCGTGGAGGGCTGGCCTGGGCCGTGGCGGTCACCGCCCCCTGAATGCCTCCGGCCAACGGGGACGAGGGGCTCGCCGTGCCGTGGGCTGCCGTTGCCGCGGCCGGCGGCATGGTTGTTGTCACGGGCACCATCCCCGCTGCCATGGCGACGGTTGGTGCGGGGTAGACAGCGGTTAGCACCTGGTCGACAAGCAACGGAGCACTCTTTGTCAAGAGGACGTTCTCAAACTTTTCAGGCTGCGACCCCCAAAAGAATCATATTTGAACGGGGGACCCCCCACGGGGGAACCCCCCAGTGCCCACCCTGACAAGCACTTAGAATTGTAGGAGTTGAGGCATTACATTTAATTTAACTCGGTTCCACAGATAAATATTGTGAAAATAGACAAACTTGTAGATCGGCTATTTTCAGAATGTTTGCCTCTTACGAAATATTTGACAATTTAGCCAATTTGGTATCGAAAAGGTCTTAAAGGTCATTAAATTGTAACTTTAGAAATGTGCAAATTGGTTTGTTTACTGTTGAGTGAGAAAACAATGTTGCACATTAAGCTAATCATCTGGGGAACCCCCCAAAATAATTTGGGGACCCCCCATCTTGTGGATCGGCTATTTTCAAATGGCTGAAATATAAACAGCAACGTAACAATACTACTTCCATGTTTTTACCTGGCGACCGGCGGTTGCGGAGGCCTGTGAGGGTGTCTGTGATTGACAGCTGAAGGGCGGGACTGGAGCAAGTAGTGGTTGTTGACCGGCAGATACGATTGGCTGAACCAGCGTTTGTCCCACCGGGGCAATGGCTGTGAAGCCAAGGGTTGCCAAGGGTGACGGAAGGTAGGTGGGGCCTGGAGGGGGAAGGGCCTCTTGGGCTGTTGCCGTGCTGACCCCTGGGCTGGACTGCACATAGGTGATCCTGAAAAAGTAGAACATGGCATACACATTTCTTTTTTGTCAGTAAAAATGTCTGTCAATCAATCAATCAATCAATCAATCAATCAATCAATCAATCAATCAATCAATCAGTCAAATTGTACATAGCAATGTAATATAGAGTGAAATAGAATTAAAACTGTATTTTTCCAGTGTTAAATATATGGCTTGATATCCAATACATCCAAGAAATGTTCCATGCCTCTGAGAAGGATTTCACATTTTATCTCCAGATTCACTTGCATTGAACAAGCTACAAACTTACATATAAGATGTTTCAAGTC
Organism: Gymnoscopelus microlampas; assembly: GCF_963454915.1. Taxonomy (NCBI): domain Eukaryota; kingdom Metazoa; phylum Chordata; class Actinopteri; order Myctophiformes; family Myctophidae; genus Gymnoscopelus; species Gymnoscopelus microlampas. The sequence goes on from NC_139952.1 coordinate 35,455,527, forward strand.
TGAAGTTTTTGAAATAGTACATGTGACTTCAACATAAACGTCCCTTCACCACATGAACCCTAGAGTCCTAATTTCTGGGCATGTCATAATAGGTGAACATTTGGTGAAATTAGCGAATGTTCTGCGAAAATAGCCGATCTACAAGCTCACAACCCTGAAGCGCCGTGAGCTGGCCGATTGTTTTCGGCAAAGAGATCTGGCGTAGAGGGAAAAGAAAACGAGCGGGCTTATGTTCTAAACACCATGTACATACCTGCTACTACGTATATATATATTTTTTGTTATTTGATCTGTTTCTGTCTTGTGTAACGATGGAGTGCGCACAGATACATGAATTTCACCCACTTCTTTCACCTGTGATGTGACAATAAAGCTGTAGACCCCTGGGGGACCCCAGGCAACGACGTATGTTGTGTTTAAACTGAAGGTGAGAACGAAAGTCTGCGAGTTATCTACCGGTGTAGCCAAGCTCCGATCGATGGTGTTTATGAGTCTCTTTGTGTTTTCGTGCCCCCTCGCATACACACCAGTGTTCCAGGTAGGTGAACGGTCAGTAACAGCTATACCTGGTGGGTGGCGAGGTGAGCAGAACTGTCTGTGGGGGCGTCGCGCCACCGGGGGTCATCACCGTCGCCATGGAAACTGGGAAGGGGTTCCCAGGGTGCACTGCAGCGGCGGCAGCGGGGTGGACGCTGGTCTGGACCATGGGCATCGGGGCGATCTGGATGATCTGCTGTGGGGATGAAGCGTGCGCACGCACACACGCACACACACACTTGCTTTTAATAGGCTCTATGCACATATTGGAAAGAAATTGGGCCTCTTCCTTACTTCCTTCACAAGTCTTACCAATTATACTAATGAAGGCTCTGTTCTATTCTGGTCTGAGTGCTGATATTGTGCATGTTGGCTCACTGGAAACACTCTGCTATCTCAGTGGGTCATAAACAAAGTGGGGTCCAGGGGCCCTATGGTTCCTTGATGGAGTTCCAAATGGCCCCTTACCGGGGTGTGTAACTCCGAGAGTGTACAAATGGAACCATTTGTACACTCTAAGCGTTATGGTGGTCCTTGAAATTAAAACGTTTGAGAACCACTGCGCAACACTAAATGGAACAGAGCCTTGATTAGTATCATTGGTAACACCTGTGAAAGAAGTAAGGAAGTGGCCCAATGTATTTCTAATATGGCTGCTGTGCATCGAGCCTATTGAATCAGTTGTGTTTAATTTACTCTCACACAATCTTCTGACCTGAAAAGGTTCCTAGACCTTGTTCACACTGGCAGCCCAGATCAGATATCTGGCCTAACCAGGTTGGGGTCAGATTGTTTTTTATCAAGCCTGAACAGCAGAAAAACACATGGAAAGTGGTGTTTGTAAATCAGATTTGAACCACATTCCGGAGCCTTGTACTGCATAAAACCAATGTGACTCCAATCTGGATAGGAAATGAGATTTGGGCTGGATTTAGGCTGAACAAGGCCTCATTATTAAGCAAATTGGAGTTAAGTTCAATGCTTCAAGTTAATATTGTATACATTTACTTTTCATTGCTGTTAGTTATAGACAGCTTTGCTTTTTATTGTTGGCTGATCACTGCTTGAATACATTAAAATAAAATGTTCCAAAATGTATGTTATGTGGTCATATCTATGTGCTGTTTTGGCGCTTTCAAGTGGTCCAAGCACAGTTGCAACTCAGGTCCGTGTTACTAAGTATAGAGGGTTTAAGTGGTTAATGTATTTTTTTCCCCTGGCTTTTCTTGCCTTTATTGATAGTTTCAGTGTAAACTGTGGTAGACAGACAAGAAACAGGGAGAGAGAGTTGGGGAGTGACACACAGCAAAGGTCCCACCCAACCCGGGATTCAAACCAGGAGTCCTTAACCACTCGGCTATCGGCTACCTGATGCCATATTTTGGCAGTGTCGCTAATATGTCGTAAACACAGTGAACAAGGACAATGTGACAGTCCTATGATGAAAATCATGATCAGCTATTTTTGAAATGTTTACAGTTTGGATAGTATTAAATAGGGCTTAAGTGGTCAGTATACAGTCACCAGTTGCTGTTGCTGTGTAGCTGCAGTTACCTTGCTTCCTGCCGGGGCGCCGTTCTGCACAGGAAGAGGAGGAGCCACAAGGGAGATGGAAGGATGAGGAGGAGTGGATCCCGTTCTGACTGTTGCCATGGGAACCAACATCTTGCTCTGCAAGACCGGCGACTGGGTTTGGACTGACGGATGAGAAGGGGAGAGGGAGGAAGAGGGAGGGAGAGAGAGAGAGAGAGAGAGAGAGAGAGAGAGAGAGAGAGAGAGAGATCAAGAAGTAAAAAAAGAAAGAAACTGATCAGTCAGTGAAATTAAGCCATTAAAAGCCATTTCATTTTATACTTTGGCTATTAAAACATAGCAGATATACAAGCTCATAGTATGCTATGAGCTTGTAGATCTGCTATTTTTTTTAAATCGCGAAAATGCGCAAATCTTTGAATATATACACCTTTTAAAGCGAACATTTTTAACTCAAATATTTTCCTTCTGGGGGTCCCTGGAAAAAATATTTTGAGATGGAGGGGGGTTGTTCAATGATGAACAGGGGAATGATGGCATTATGGAGGAGAGAATGGTATTGATTCAAAGCAGGAATTTCAGTTGGATAAGGAACTACTTTGTGTTTGCTTATGATTCTGATATAAATAGATGGTGATTAAGGCGCGGGTGGGTGGCGTGGCAGGGAGGCAGGCGCACGCACGGCGAGAACCACACTCACGCTTAACAGCACTTCTCCCGTCAATCGTCTTACCTCTACGTCGGCCAATCACATCTGTTTCCTGTGTTTTCCCACTTTTTAGAGGTGCATAGGAAGTAGGCAGGAAAAGCAGCCATGGAGATTGGATATATGATATATATTGTGTTTCCGTATCAATAAGCAGGCTATACCTGTAGCAATTACTCAGGTAACTGCCCTCACATGCCCCTGATTTAATTTAGATTCCACAATCTATTTCAGCTGAGCTTTTGCTTTATTATTATATATATTAAATCATGATGTTTCCTTCACCACTAGTAATCTGGATTTGTTCTTAAATCTCACCCACACAAGTGAGTAATGTGTTCTCATTTTTTATGCAGGGGTTCTTATCACTTCTAAAGTCTCCTGTCATGCGAATAAACCAAAAAGTGAAAACTCAACTCAATATTTCACATTTTCATTTAAGCAGCCAGGGGGGAGTACATAGTCGGCTATATATAAAACAAACCTAAGGCAAACTATGTACTGCAAAATTTTCCACGCAATAAAAACAAAATCATCTCCTCCATTATGTGTCTACGGCTAGCTAGAGGAATAACCAAGGCCCCTCAGAAGATGAATGTGTTGTTGTCTTTATTGGGAAGTCCGAGTCAACAGCATCTATCAGTGTCAATCGCCTTCGGCTGCTGATTAAAGAGCCGAAGCCAGAACAGGTTTACTGTGACTGCTGTATAATGACGTGCTGTTTTTTTTTGTTGTTGCTTTAGGTGGAGGCTATCCTTCAGACAATTGAAAGTGATTTTGAGAGTTTTAGCTATCTCACTGCATCCCTGTTAGACTTCGGTAGAGGAACAAGTGGGAACACTGACTTGTTGCTTATGGCCAGTGGTGTAAAGTAACCAAGTACATTTACTCAAATACTGTACTACTACAATTTTGAGGTATTTTTACTTATAGTATTTCCAATTTTCAGTACTCCACTATATCTCAGAGGCAAATACTATACCCCACTACAATTATTTAAACATTTTAGTTACTAGTTACTTTGTAGATTTAGATTATTATTACAAAACATACATTACCCACTTCAGCCCTACATGTATATACAGTTGGGCCATTTGGATATAGCCGATCTATAAGCTCACAATGCGTCGCATCTGCTATTTTCAAAAGATTTTTATACATTTTATACATTTGAAAACTTGTGAAATGGGACATTCTGAGTACTTTCTACTATTGGTACTTTAAGTACGTCAACAGCGTCCCTCCCGTCAATCATGTACTGTACTGCCCTCATCAATCATTTGGTTCTTTCTTAGTGGAGTGTCTTAATCTCTGTATTTGTATTGATTTGTCTTTTTCAATCGGCTAATCCACTGGTTCTCAATGTCGGGCCCTCGGATCACCAGGCGGTCCAAATTGTCCCTTTTACGGGAAGTGTTGGTTCCATTTGTACCCTCTCAAGAGTTAAATGAACACTGACGATTTCACAGTGCAGATTGGGGTCTCAAAGGTGGTGCCATTTGTACATTTTCAGAGTTAAAGACCCGTATGGGGGTCGATTTGGACCCCCGGTGGGGCCGTGGACCAGAACGTTGAGAACAGTGGGCCAAATCAGTGCTCTCCATCTCACCTCTGGTTCCATTGCTGACTGACGCATATCTGATCCCTACTCCCGCCCCTGCGTACATGCCATTGGACAGGGAGGTATTGGTGGGCGGGGCGGCGGGCAGGGTGAGGACGCCGGCCCCCGGCTGCTGTGTTAGCTGGGGGGACGCGGGGCCGTCGGTGGGCAGGATGTACTGGACCTGCGCCAGCGGCTTGGGGCCAGCGGGGGGCGTGAGAGAGGCACCGGGGAGGAGCTGGGGCTGAAGCAGGGGCACAGGGAGGGAGGCAGTGGGGTGGTGGGGCTGCTGGGGGACCAGGAGCTGCACCGGTTGGGCGGCGGCTGGGAAGGCCCCGCCCAAAAACAGGCCGGTGACCAATCCGCCGCCACAGCCGCTTACACTGACGGGGCCGGGGGAGGGGGATGAGGACAGGTACCCACCCCCTGCGGCGATTGGCAGCTGCTGAGGACCGGCTCCTCCTCCGATCAGAAGGGCGGCTTTCTTGTCCGTGGCGAGGGCACCGAGGGAGATGGCTCCTTCCGTTGGCTTGCTGGCGATGGGGATGGGAGCGCTGGCCATGGGCCGCACCACGTTGGTCACGACGGCGGGGGCCATGCGGACGCCGCCCAACACCTGCGTCACACCGCCCAGTTGGCTGAAAGGAGTCTGGCTGTCAGACATCAAGCCCGGGATGGACTGAGAGAGAACCTGCCCTCCTCCTCCACCTCCTTCTCCTGACGCTACCGCTTCTCCTCGTCCTCCTCCTCCTCTCCTGGAGCCTCCGTCACTCCCCTCCTCCCCTCCGTCTGTCTTCCTCTTCCTCTCAGAGCTGTCTCTAGCACCTCCTCGCCCTGCACCTCCTCCCCCCGAGCTCTCTTTACTGGAGGAGGAGTCCGAGTGGGCGATGGTGGGAGAGGAGGAGGAGAGCGAGGAACGAGACACTGGCTGGAAGCCATGCTGGGGGGGGGGGGGGGGTGAAAGAGGGGAATGTATTAGCTAACGTTCCAAAAATGAAAACAATTAATCTATCAACTAGGGCTGAATTGTGATTTCTCAGACCAATTCATTGAAGCTTCAATTCTGTTAATGGTTTACAGCATTGTTTCCCAATCAGTGGGTTGGGACTCATGTTTGGGTTGCGGACAAATTTGTAAATAGCCCCTTTTTTTCTGTTTCATACATAAAAAAATATATATATATATATATATATATACATATATATATATATATATAATTTATATTATTTCAAAAGATTTTATAAAGCTTAAACAAAGAAATCACAACTTTTCATCATTCATAAAAAAGCTTATATATCTGCTATTTTCATTAGTTTGGGTCCCGGGCAAACATCTAATTTCTCTTTTGGGTCTTGAGCTAAAAAGTTTGGGAACCACTGGTTAGTATAACTACCACGACATTAGATGCTGTCAACATACATTATATTTAAAGGACCAAACCTGTACTATTGCATGTATATCCCATTGACTACAATTTGCATTCCATACTGAAATGAATGGAAACCAATGGCTTCATGGAATATCAAGAAAACTGGAAACTGTGAGAAGTAATGTATACAGTATATGACTTAGACAGTGAGCTAAACATGTAATAACTTATATTCCCTTTACTGTAGCATACATTTAAAGGAGTAGTTCACCCAAAAAAGTATTAATTTTCTATAAATTAAACACCCTATGAAGCCTTGAATTAATGTTTTGTTTTTTGTTGCATTCCTAAGCCAATAAATCGATGACAGGGTGGCTGGTCAGTAGGAGACTCCTACTGTAGACTCAGCTGGTCATCAAATTATTGACCATATATACATATATAATATGTGTATATTTGTCTTATACATACTTATACATACATATACATTGTTCATAGAGCACAATATTGCCTTTGACATAACATATTGTACAGCAAGCTTTTAGGAGGACCAACATTGTTTGATTAATCAAGCTATATGGAGTCAAATGTCGATAGTGACTTTCAGCATTTGCTTTAGTCTGCCTGCTGTGCAAAATGACCAGGGTTAGCACTTTTGTAGCACTTCAATTGGCTCTATTGAGCCAGACAAGGTCAATCGGTCCCAGAAAAAACTGATATCTGGTGTGAGATAATGACTGTTCGATGTACCTGTCCATCTGGTTCGTCCTCCTCACTGTCTGTCACCCGCTCTTTACACTTGAGATCTATGGAGCCTTCAGGACATGAATCCTCTGGAGGAGGGGGACATAGAGAGTGAATGCAGAGTTAGCATTTGAACCACTTAAAACTTAAAAACGTATACTTAGTCCCCAGGACTCTCCTTGCCGAAAATAGCCGGCTATTTTTGCCGAATGTGGTTAAACCCTATATACTTTGTTGTATGTCAAGATAGCTAGCTGATCTATAAGCTCACAACGTGTCAGATCCGAGTCTGTAGACACGCAATTTTCACTGTATGTTTGGCTATTTTCGCTCTTTTCAACTACTTATGACATGGCCAGAATAGGGACGGTCTGGAATGCTAGGGTTCATGTGGTTAAAAGACTCTATTCGATTATAGCACATCAAAACGGCTTTGTTTGGTGTGCGGATTATCTTTAAATGTTTTTGTCATTCTTAGCCACATTTACCATGGCATCTGTATTTTGGCCAGACTTTCAGACATTTTCCACATTAGCTTGTAGATCTGCTATTTTCAAAATGTTTATCTGTGGAGTCAAACTGAACGTAATGCCTCAACTACTACATTCCAAGTGTTTGTCAGGGTGGCGGGTCCCCAGTTCAAATGTGATTATTTTGGGGGTCCCCAGTTCAAATATGATAATGTTTTGGGGCCTAGAGACGACTGTACAAACATACCCATGACGTCATCATCTCCCTCCTCCTCACAGATGACCATGCGCTCCTCATCGCTGGTGACGTCCTCGCTCACCCCACGCTGACACAGTGACAGAGGCGGAGGCCGGCTACGAAACAAACTCACCCCGTCCTCCTGGCAAAAACAGAGTGAAGGGAGATAGATGACAGAAAATAGGGGTTAGCTTCATTGTGCCTTTTTTTTACCTGCAGCTGATCAGTTTATTGAAATCCAACATGACATTCCTCCTAATGTTTTTGAGGCAACATTGAGAAGAGACAAGAGAGAAAGGGATTCAATCCGAGATCAGTAAAGGTGAATACGGATGAAAAAGGGAACCTACATTTTGCGTCGAGCATGGAGTCAAAATAACAGAAATAACACATAACTCTTTTCTGCAACTTTGCAACGCACCTTAATTTCCTGACCTATTTCAGTTACCAAAAACATCACCCACCACCACGACATAATGGTAATTAATTAATTGAAACCATGTTGTCAAAGGAGTTACGAGTACATCGATGTATGGTTTTCCCATTTGTAATGAATAATATAGGGGTGTACTCCGTCTCGAGTATGAGTGTATGAACAAACATCAACAACATCGTACGATCAAAGGCACTCTAGGAGTGGAAGGTGAAAGCTTTGAAGTTGAGGCTCAGCTCCCGAGTGATTAAGACAGGGATTTTCTGGTGTTTTCCATAGCAAAGCCCCAGCCGAAGCCTCTGCATCAGCAGCCGTGGAAATCAAACGGCTCCCCTCGATCTCATCATCCTCTGTGTTGTAAAAGTTACTTAGGTTGTACAGCTACCTGCAGGGCCAAGTGGCCATGTTATCTGTGCTCTGTAAGTAGGGAACGAAGAATTGTGTATTTTGAATGGCAAAAAAGACCTCAGAATCAAAAGGAATTGAATATATGACTGTATTCACATTCAAGCCCAAAACTATTTTGTGGAAACAAGGCACTCTTAACCCATTCAATCCGGGAACGCATTTGTGTCATCTTAGATTTCTTTGGCTATTCAAAAATAGCAGATCTACAAGCTTGAGTGCCGCACTATGAGCTTGTATATCTGCTATTTAAAAATAATCGTGAACATTTGTGCAAATCTTTAAATATATATTTTTTAAAGCGAACATTTGTAAAATATTTTGTTCCAGGGACCCCAGAAGCAAAGATTTGAGTAAAAAGAAAAAAAAGAAAAATCTTCACACATTTTCAAGATTTTTCAAAAATAGCAGATCTGCAAACTTTATGAGCTTGTATATCTGCCATTTTTGAATAGTCAAAGTATACAATAATGGTTTAAGTGGTTACACAGTTGCGTTCCCGGTTTTAATAGGTTAATGGAGATGCCATGAGCCACATGTCCCGCAGTACATGCTGTGCAGTGTGCACTAAGCTGTTTCAGTTTTACTACTCTGGATAAGCACACAAGCTGAATACCTCAAATGTAATCTACTGTACCCGCAAGCACATGACAACTACAGGGATGAATTTATATCCGTCCAGCTTACAGTTTTAAGATCATGACACATAGCAAAACTATTGACATGGCTGCTATAGTAAAAACCTTGGCCATCTGACTATACTACGAAGATTAGTATTCATCAGCAGAAATGTTAAAATGTTCTTATAAGCAAAATGTTTAACGGTGCATTTATATGATATTGCCTTTATTCAAAGTGCTTACAAAGTGCATTACATTCACCCAGTCACATACATTCACACATCAACGGCAGACGCAACCATGCATGAGACCAAACTGCTCATCTGGAGCAGTTACAGTAGGTGTTAACTGTCTAAGACAGTGACACTTCGACACGCTGCCAGGAGGAACCGGGGATAAACCTGGGAACCGTCTTGATTCCCAAGAGGCCGCTCTACCCCCTGAGCCACTGTCTATCCCCCTGAAGCAGTCTGTCATTAACAACATGAACCCAAGCGTTCCTATTCTGGCCTGGGGCAGACAATTTGTCAAAATAGCCTTTTCTACAAGCGTTGTGGGCTCGTAAATTTGATCGGCTATTTTCACCAAAAAGAAAAAAGAAAGAAAAGAGGAGGAGGCTTAGAATACAGTACACCTCTTGGGGTCTCCAGTCAACCAGTGTTAATTTTATTGACTAAGACTAAGACTAAAAGACTAAACTATTTCAGATGACTAAAATAGGACTAAAACTAAATGGTGTGTTATTCAAAAGACTAAGACTAAGACTAAATTAGGATTTGCTGTCAAAATTAACACTGCAGTCAACAAAGTATATACGGTTTAAGTGGTTAAGTAGCCAGCCTGTTTGGTAGCTAGCGATCCGAAAGGGCACGCCTCGCATTTGTAAAACTCTTGAGTAATTATACTCTCCTCCGCCCCACCTCGCACTCCATCATACCTTCTCCAGGTCTCCCTCTCTCTCCCTCCGTTCCAGGGCGTGCACGGCACTCTGGGAGAAGGCTCGAGGGCGGGGATGCTGTCCTCCTCCGTAGACGCCACCTCTGCGCTCCAAACCCACCGGCCCCCAGGCCGACCCGACTCCTACCACCTTCGCCTCCAGCAGCACCTGGGAGTGGGGCTCTTTGGGAGAGAGAGAGAGAGTTAAAATAAATAAATGTGTAAATGAAAACTCATACAGACTCTTATTCCAACAGAATCCATACTATTAGGTCAGGGGTCTTCAACAGGGGGGCTGCCAAATCCTTGTGTCATAGGATTTTTTTTTTTTACATTAACCACTTGAACCTGAGCATTCCTATTCTGAGGAGAACTTTAGCCGAAAATAGCAGATCTACAAGCTATCGCCGCGTTGTTTCGGGCGAGAGGTTTGGTGTAGAGGGAAGAAAAGGGCAGTTTAAGTACGGAGTACTAAATTTACCAAGTATTGACATTTTAAGTGGTTAAATGTCTGAAAATACACATTAACATGAATCCAACATGATGTCAAACAATTCTATGAAGCTATCTATGAAATCTATGAAAAAGTTTAATCTGCAACACAATTTTATACAATGCGTAGTGGGGGGGGGGGGGTCCCTGCTTCATCTCTCTCTCAGCTAAGGGGTCTTTGACCTGATGAACATTGAAGACCCCTGCTATAGGTTGCCTCTGATGTTGGCCGATTCCAGGAATCTGAGGCACCTGCTATTGAGTGTTTTAAGCAGATTACTGTGGGAGAGGGAGGCAAAACACATAGAGGAGTTTAAGCTCACTGATGCTCAAATGTAATAAGCTCACTGAGGCTGTTGCTCACGCTCAAGTTGTTCCAGATAACAATGTTCTGTAAGCTAATGTATCTTAAAGGTATGAAGGTTAATAAAAAGTAAAAGAAAATTGGTATGCATGATTTTTTTATTTGAAGGTTTCATGTATTTTCTATCAATGCTAAAGCAAGTGTTTTATAGGCCTGTCACAATTATTACATAATCATCGCAATTATTTGAGATAATCACAATTATTTTTGCATAATCGTTGTAATCGTTTCCATGTTGAACATTTTTCACACATTTTCAAATATTAAAAATAGCAGAAATAACAGATCTACAAGCTTACAACGCGTCACTTTGTGATGCGTTGTAAGCTTGTAGATCAGCTATTTCTGCTATTTTTACATGTATAAAATTATTAAATATGTCAATAATTTCTTTGTATTTTTAAGTTATTTGTTATATCTGCCCTGTGCAATTTTTGATTACGAAGCCTAAAAGCCAAACAGAAATTAAAATGTTATCCATAATGTTCCAATGTTCAATGCCAAACACACAATTAAATCGTTAATCGCAATTATTTGAGTGACAATTAATCGTCAACTTAAATTTGTACCCGTGACAGCCCTAGATGAAACTATGAATCAATCAGTCAAATTGTCTCTGTGAAGCACATTTTGAATGATGGCGTATAAAAAGATGGAATCGCATGCATGCGACGCAAACACACACACACACACACACACACACACCTATGCTCTCAGACATGCTCCTCTCCCGTGTCTCCTTCGGGGTCCCACGCCCCTCTGACAGAGACTTCCTGCGTTCCTTATTGCACCATTTCCAGTCTGGATGAGCTCTGAAATGAGCCTCCTTTACCTGGAGAGAGACACACAGAGATTGAGACACAGGGAGAGGGAAAGAGCGACAGGGATAGGACCGAAAGACAGCGGAAGAGAGAGAGAGGTGGAGACAGAGAGGAGACGAGAGAGGGGGGTGGACTCGAAGAGAGAGAGAGAGAGAGAGAGAGAGAGAGAGAGAGAGAGAGAGAGAGAGAGAGAGAGAGAGAGAGATGGAGAGAGAGCGGAGTGGACTCAGAGGGATGAGAGAACGTGTGGGTAGACAAAGAAAGGGAGCATAAAGAAGATAGACAGGACAGAAGATAAAGACAAAGTGGGTACGATTAAGAGAGAAAAAAAGAGACGCTGAAAAGAGATAGCGGAAAAAAGCACAAGTGTAAACTGGTCCGTGGCATTCTGGTGGTACGGTACCTGGAAGGCCAGGTCGTGGTACTGCTGCTTCTCGTTGGGGCCCAGCGCGTACCACCACTCCCCCAGGATCTTGCTGACGGTGCGGTTGTCCTGGTTGGGGTGCCTCTGGTGCACCAGGGCCCGGTGGCGCTTGCTGAAGATCATGAAGGCGTTCATGGGCCGACGGATGTGGTCCTTCTCCCTCTGGACAGAGTAGGGGGAAGAGGGAGACATAGACAGTTAATATACCTGGTATATTATTATGACCCCACACACCACGTTAACAGACTGCAGGTCTCTCCCTGTCCTGAAGCGTGTCTAACTACACAACTAGGAAACCTCAGGCAAACTCATTTCAGCTTGTAGATCAGCTATTTCAGCTTTTTTTTTTTATGAAAATGTGTGAAAAATGTACTAAATGGAAACGATTATGCTAAAATAATTGCAATTATCTAAAATAATTGTGATTAGACGATTATGTAATAATTGTGACAGGCCTATCCCATCATGACATTTCCCCATGAATCCGACGTCTCCGTGAGTACTGTGATTTCCTTTGGTTTGGCAGCCAATCAGTGTGAAGCATATCAGAATGAGCACTGCAAATGTAAAAAAAGTGAATAGAGAAAAAGCTGCTAATTTCTGCCATTGTTGAAGCGAACAGAAGAAGACCATTCAGATTTGTTGGGTGACTGGGTCGCAGACGATATGACTCGTTTGAATCAAGAGCTCATTGGCTGTCGACTCTCTCGCTGGCACGAGAGCCCGCCACACTAGGACTGGAGAGAACATCAAACAGGTTTGATTTTGTCTGTAGGGGCTGTTAACTGACTGCACCACTGGGGTTGTCACACTAAATGAGTGATGGGCACATGTGCTGTGATTTTCCTCCAACTCGCTCGTTAATTTCTTAGGGATGTGTAAAAAGTTGAAAGACTGAAAATCTTCAGGAAAGTTGAGTAATTTGTACCCATAGCTTTAAGATGTAGAGAGGATAACTGGTTGAGTGGTAGACAGAGTCAGACAGAGAAATAGAGCCAGAGAGAACAAAAGTGTGAAAGGTTAAAAGAGGGGCAGACATTACTGCTTAAGAGACAATATGGAAGTTAGTTAATGAAGCATGAATTAATGAGCGAGTGGGCGACACAGGTTGCGTAATAGACTACTTTGTTTTGTAACTCAGCAATACACCATCTGCCTCTCTGTCTGTTTATCTAAATCCACCCAGGAAAGATGGAACTCACTGTCTAGTTTCTGTTTCCATCTAAGGCATTAAGGAACTGACTGACTGACTGACCGAGTACCTCTCTGTCTGCCAGGGACGTGCTGGCCACCGGGAAATTCGGGAAAATTCCAGAACGGCCGCGCCATTTACGGGCCACCAGACGGCCGGTGGGCCACCCAAGACAACTCCAGCATGTTTTTTTTTTTTTTATTGAAACATTTTGTAAAATCCCAGAGCTGAATTTTGGTCCCAGCACGCCCCTGTCTGCTAACTGGACTAACTGCGTATCGGACTAACTGATTGTCTGTCTATCCCTCTGCAAGGTGAGTCTGAATGTCTGTTTTTCTGACCTTCCTGTCTCCGTCTTTGGGCAGGGCACTGAGGGACTGTGTGCGTCTCTTGATGGGGCCAGTGGAGGGTGCAGGATCGTTGGCCACACCTGGGAAGAACCTATGGAGACGCGCGCGTGCGTGCGTGCACACACACACACACACACACACACACACACACACACACACACACACACACACACACACACACACACACACACACACACACACACACACACACACACACACACACACACACACACACACACACACACACACACACAGAAGTGAAACTGGCTGCCCAGCAGACACAGGAAGCTAAGAGAGATTGTTTACTATGTGAGGATGGAGGCTGTTCCACACAACAATGGTTCTCACACTTATGTCAAAGTCATTATCAATCATTAATAATAGGTTCAGTGAATGTGTCTTGATGACTTTGGTGCAAAGACATAGTGACAGACACAGACAAGTACTGGAAGATAATATTCAAATAAAAAACAATCAAATGACCCTGCTTTTAAGTACACTTCTGTATGACCATTTTTGTTGGGATATGAAAAATACTTCAGACCAAAATATGTATAAAGTGAAAGTAGTACAGTCGTATGGAAATGTTACATGAAAGTCAACGTTTTCAATTTTCCATTCTGTGGTCAGGCACCCTGTTGAGTGAAGGTTGATGAAAAGCAACCCAACTGTGTTTAAAGTTTGCGAACAACTGATGTGGAGGTGGATAAACAATTTCACCAATAAAACATGTAGGCTAAATTTAGCTAGCTTTACCCTCTGCTACATCGCTGGCTATAGCAGAGGGATATAAAAATAATACCACATTTTCATCAGAACTACGCAGGTCAAGCAAACCCATCAGTACTGTGAATGTACAGACAACACAGCATAGCTGTAAAACAGGAATAGGCACGTCCTGACGCCTTGTCAAAAAACCTTGAATGTCTGCCTGCCTATAGTCAAGGCTGTCTTTAGACTTTTCTATTTCATCTTTCTCATGGACAGTTTTGCTACAGAAGTCAAGGATAAAGTTACAAGAAGAGGAGGAATGTTAATTCACTTGAGGATAGCATTTGCTTTGACTCTGAGTCATATACTCTATGGTCGTATAAGCTTAGTATTAGTACAGCAAGAAAAACTGGCCTTGCCTGTCTGTATTTTAGGGGGCAGTGGGCACACATCAAATCAACACAAAACCTAATACAGGAACACAACAACAGTGGTTGATTTTCAAAGAGAGGCTTTCATTTGTTTTTTATGTGTTACATTTAAGGATTTCCTTTTATTAAGTGTGTTCCTTATAATGAAACCCCAGGAAGACATGATAGAGATGTTATGGACTATAGTTAGACCAACATAAATGTATGATATATTTAATAGTAACTTGAGAGGAAAATTATACAATCATGACATAATGTTTCTGTGTGTATGGATTGGTTGGTCTGTGTATACTTCGATGATAAATGTACTGAAATGAATCAAATAAATAAATATATATACAGGGGTTCCCCTCTATGGCCACTCCACATATGGGGGCCAACAGATTAAAACATGGTAAACCGTTTCGAGCTTGTCAGTCTGCTATTTTCTAGACATGATCATTTCCATATTTTCAGCCACATTTGTTTATTACTTTTTGTACTTGCAACAGTAACAACAGTTGTTTAATCAGTCATCGTTACCTAAATTTACATTAGTTAGTAATTTAGTACAATGACATTAAATGTTTCAAATTGGGATGCCACGGTTAAAGTGTTTAAAGTCTAAACCTCTGTGCTGAAAGAGAATAGTCTGTTACCAAGCCATATACTGTAGCATACATCAATACAACACTACTATCACTTTTTCTCTCCGTCTCTCGTTCTGCTGAATGTATTTTCATACAGTCAGCTGTGACCCTGAGAGCAGGCACTGAAGAACCACAGTGTCAGCCTAGACACCATAACAGTGTCAGTCTGAGTCACACTGAAACAACCATTCGGGGGGGGGGAATGAGAGCACTCTCACAATCTCTGTTCCAGTGTTAATTTTGACAGCAAATTTTGATTTGGTTTTAGTCATATTTTAGTCTATATGTTCTATATTGTCTGAATCAACTTTGTTTGTGTTCGTTTACGGGCTACAAGAGTGACTTTGAGAGCTGTTTCACCGTACAATGTAAGTCAATGAGGAGTGTATTTAGAATGATCAATTTCTAATCAATGGAGCAATTATTTTTGATTTCTTGTCCACCTTTGGAGTTACATCATGGCATGGTAACTACACAACCCAAACCTCTAACAAAGTGGTCTTGCCCTTTAACAAAATGCCACAAATACATTTTTCTTTTTTAAGAACGAAAGTGAGGGAGAGAGTCAGGGAGGGACAGAGCGAGGCAGACGCAGACAAGGAGACAAAGAGAGAGAGAGCAAGTGAGCGCTGGACAGACAAGACTGAACAGATGCTCTTGTGGAGCCTTTACAATACAAACTACAGTTACGTATTTTAGTGCAACAACAGATGCAAACCAGCTGCACTCGTAATCTGAATGCTGAGAATTCTATAGGGTTCAAGGGAAAGCGAACTCTCGGGGCAACAGCATGCACTATATTTGCTTTTTCAATTTATTACATTTGCAGAGAGTCAGCGCAGAAACCGCGGTGCTTCGACCACAATGTTTTTTTAATGGTGTGCGGAATGAATGTGGCGGAGCAACACAGACTTAAACTATGTTAACCCATTCAAACCGGGAACGCATCTGTGTCATATTAGATTTCTTTGGCTAGTCAAAAATAGCAGATAAACAAGCTGATAGCGCTGCACCGAGAGCTTGTAGATCTGCTATTTTTGAAAAATCGTGGGAAAACGTGCGCAAATCTTTGAATATATATTTTTTAAAGCCAACATTTGTAAAATATTTGGTTCCAGAGACCTCCAGAAGCAAAGATTTGAGTTAGAAATGTTGTTTAAAAAAAAGATATGTATAGCAAATCTAAAAGCTAGTATTTTTGAATAGCCAAAGTATAAGATAATGGTTATGGCTCAAATCTAAAATGACACAGATGCGTTCCCGGATTGACTGGGTTAAGTAGACAGTTCCACAGCAGACAGCACTTATTGAGTTCTAAGTTGAATTTGGAGATTGCACTTCAGTACATTATACAAAACAGTTCCCAATAGCATCACAATAAAGTCGTAGTACAACAGTAATCGGAACATTAGCTGTGCTACAAGTTATGTAAGTATACTGTACTTAGTGAAGTAGACAGTTCCTTAGACTCAGAGCCATGCCCTAGTTAAATCCAAACTCTGGTGTTAAACGATCTATACCAGGGGTCTTCAACAGGGGGTCCGGGACCCCTAGGGGGTCCTCAGAGTTACTACAGGGGGTCCGCCAAATCTTTGTGTGATAGGATTTAGTTTTTTTTTTTTTACATTAACCACTTGAACCCTAGCATCCCTTTTCTGAGGAGAACTTTAGCCAAATAACGCTGCGAGGCGTTGAGAGCTTGTAGATCGGCTATTTTTGGCAAAGAGGTGTAGAGGGAAGAAAGAGCAGACTAAGTAAAAAAAAAAAAACTTTAATCTGAAACACAATTTTTATACAATATAGAGTAGGGGGTCCCTGCTTCATCTCTCTCTCAGCTAGGGGGTCCTTGGCCTGAAAAGGTTGAAGACCCCTGATCTATACTACTTATGATAAAGTTGCCGATACGCCACAAGCAGTGGGGCCTATTCAAATGTAAAGTATTCTGGTTATCTTTTTGTAACAAGAAAAGGAGAGAGAAAAAGAGAAAGCTTAGCCAGACGTCAGACACTGTGTCTTGAATGGGTATTACTGTTATCTCCTCCTGGCTCTCTTGTAAGGGACTACCCATATAAGGTAGAGAGTTTATGCTTAGGCCTACATTTTATAGAGGACATTTCCTGGGAATAGAGTGGCTGTAATAACTAACCAAACACTGAGCTCAATGGGGGAAAAAAATAAATAAATAAATATATATATATATATATATATATATAATTGCTGTCGGGAAGATACCTCTTACCTCCATATTTTACCTTGTATTGTTTTTTCGTAAATTAACGCCCTACTTTATCATACTACAGTGTCACACAGAAGCATCAAAAGTAGCAGATCCACATGCTCGAAACGCGACGCGAAGCAACACATTTTTGAGCTTGTAGATCTGCTACTTTTGATATTTTTTAATTTGAATCCTGAAAAGGAACAGTTTTGGAGATATGAGGTTTCCACCTGACAGTATATATATATATATATATATATATATATATATATATATATATATATATATATATATATATATATATATATACACTATATATATACACTGTATATATAATGTATGTATACAGGCCAGTGTTTCTCTCTGTTAACCGTGGCTTACATCATATAGATAAATGTATAGAAGTGTCACTTCCATTCATAGCAACGCTGTGAGAACGGAATAATTAATTCATGGGTTCCTCTGTGACGTGCTTGTTCAATATGAAGATGCGTTGGTTATATGGTGGTATATTTAAGTGCCGTCAGGTCGGAAGTAAGGGTGCTTGTGTCCAATCTGTACTTTTATAGCTATATGCCTTTATTGGCCTACATCATTCCCTGTGTCTAGCACAAGGAATGGAACCACCAACCCTGGCTGTGTTAGTGTCAGCGTCAGGGGCGGCAGTGGCTCAGGAGATAGAGTGGCCTCCTTGGAATCCTAAAGGTTCAAAGTTTGATTCGCGGCTCCTCCTGGCTATGTGTCGAAGTGTCCTTGATCAAGACACTGAACCCCTAACTGCTCCCAATGAGCAGTTAGGGAATTGATTGATTGATTGATTGAATACTTTATTAACAGTTTGCAAAGACAAGCACAGGGAAGTACAGTTCAATACAAGGTATGTTAAGAGGATTTTAAACCCAAGAAAGCACTATGACTTGTTTCCATTGGGGTCCTTTGTACTCAATACAACGAAACCGTGCCTTGCATGGTTTCCTCCGCTATCGGTGTGTGTGAATGGGTGAATGTGAAATACATTATAAAGCACTTTGGAGAAAAGCGCTATATACTGTAAATGCAGTCCATTGTCCACTGTCATGCCTTCCCCTGTGCCCATGAACTGTATAAGAGTGATATCAAATCAAATGAACTAATCTCCAAATGTATAGGACGACTATAAAAACAGCCTTGTTTACTGATAGATGGTGGTGAATTAATGAAATCTTCCATTGATTGAAAATGTTGAAAAGTTTGCATTCTCTAAAGATAAATTATCGACCATTTAAAAAAGAAAAAACACCTGTTTTCATAAGGTGTTGGAACATTTGCAGCAGAACTCTTTGCATGAAGTCATTGTATTATAATTCCACTGCTGCATTACCGACGGTAACAAAGGCTGTTGACTTTGCGCTGTCCCACTTTAATAAGCCAATGAGTTCATTCATGAATAATGGAATACAGATAAATCACTGTGCTGTACTTGCTTGACAAAAAAATGCATATGTGTGAATGCAATACTTCTATTTTATGCTATTCAAGTTCTGTATTATCATTATATGAGAAATACAGACAGGCATACAGACAGGGCTAAATCACCCTGTCACTGCATCACATACAATACCACGTGAGAAAACAAAGTACCAGTTGTCAAGACATATGGACTAGGGCATGGGTCTTCAACAAGGGGTCCTCAGTTACTACAAAGCTTACTAAGTATTGAGGGTTTAAGTGGTTAAATGTCTAAAAATACATGAACATGAGAAAAGATAGTGTGTAAACAAAAAAAATTAAAACATTAATTTACACAACATTGAGACTATGAAGCTGTGAAAAAGTTTAACATGCAACACAATTTTATTCAATACGTAGTGGGGGTCCCTGGCTGCTTCATGTCTCTCTCAGCTAAGGGGTTCTTGGCTTGAAAAACGTTGAAGACCCCTGGTCTAGGGTCAAAATAAATAACCCAGTAGAAAACATGTTTATAACTTACGGGTCGTCTGTGTCACTCTCTGTTTCGCTGTCAGCTCCGCCCCTTTCTGTAGGAGGATTGTCATTGTTTGGGGGCGGGCGTGATGGAGAGCCACGCTCCATGTCCGATTGGCCAGTTCGCCCTTCACTCACCAGGGCTACACCACAACGAGGCTCTGGAACAAAAAAGTGACATAATAGTAGATATCCGTTATTGTCGGGCAGAAATCTTGTATGTCCAAAACCAGCACTTTTCAGGAAATGGAAAAGAGAACAGTGATCAACCGCTTATATCGATCAAAAAGCTTGGGATAGAATCACTCCAATACAAATTACAATACAAAAACGTAGTCCGCATACAGTGCTCATTTTGGTTATTTTGATGCATGACAACATATGGGAGAAAAAGTTAAAGGTATATTTCACTTTCAAACATAAGTGAACCTCGATACAGAGTACAGATCCGATAACAGTGTGTAATATAAAGAAAAATCTAGGACAGTGGTTCTCAAAGTGTAGTCCAGGGACCCTCAGGGGTTCTTTGAGGGGGTTCCAAATGGACCCTTAGAGGTCTGTAACTCTGAGAGTGTACAAATGGACCCTTATAGGTCTGTAACTCTGAGAGTGAAGGGTCCATTTGGTTCCATTTGTCCTTGAAATTAAAAAGTTTGGGAACCAAATACAAATCCCATTAATAATTGTTCAAGTGCAGCTACAAGTTAGTAAAATAATAATGTAAATAGTACGGTAAGAGTATAAAACAGTCGTGCAACATCAACTGAAGCATTCAAAATATTACTGTAAATTGGATTAACAGCAGCAAAGAAGATGGTGGCTACGAGGTGGAAACCTCCTCATACATTAACATTTCGCCAATGGGCTCTAACTTTTTTAGATATAGTAAATCTAGAACTGTCAACGGCGAGATTACATGGCGCAAGCGAGAGAAACGTTAACGTATGGTCTAGCATTGCAGATAAGCTTAAGGGCTTGATTTAGGCTGTCCTTACACAGTGGTATAACTTTGCACATCTATCCATGGTGTTTGGCCCTTGCTGTTCGTGGCATCATTGGTCCTGGGAGGGGTGGGTGGGTTTGCTTATTATTTTCTTTTAGTTGATCCTTTGTTGTGTTGTTTTTAGGTTGTGTATGTGTTGTATGTATATGTGTCTTATTTTTGTATTTTTTTAATTCATGATGCATCTATGTATACTGGCATAATTGTATTGCTGTTGTGATGTGGTGAATAAAAACAATTGATAACAAAATATATATATATATTACTGAAAATGAAATATGATCATGTGATAAATTACGTGGTATCAGATCGACATAGACTGCCATACTCGCCGATACCGATACCAGCATTTTAGGTCGTATCGGCAGATTTTCCGATACTGGTATCAGTATCGGAACAACTCTGACAAATTGAGTCTCCTCGAAGCTGATGACAAACTGTCAGATAACGAGCTGACGAGAGTGTAGTAACAGCAAAACATGGTGTTCCTCAAGCTACCTTGTGTAGTCTTCTACACTTTTCTAAAGTGATAATTTAAGGACTTTTAAGACCCTTTTAATACCCTCTAAAATAAAAACAGTTAACTAATAATGAGACCATTACTACTTCAAAAGTAACCAACAAACTATACTATAAAAAATTGTCAAACATTGGCCAAATTGAAATTTACACACACCAGGGAAAAGACTACTAGTACTGCCACAGCACACTCTGTAATATGAACTATGCAGTGTGTGCACTAAATTGCATGACTTCACCATTAGTGTGATGAGCATATCCTTATACCAATGACAGATTTATGTCAGTGTCAGTTCAGTTCAACTTTGTCAACAGGACAATTTTGCATTAAGCTAATAGACATGTTCTCGCTTCCGCCCATTTATCATGGCGCGCGCGTGCGTGTGTGTGTGTGTGTGTGTGTGTGTGTGTGTGTGTGTGTGTGTGTGTGTGTGTGTGTGTGTGTGTGTGTGTGTTAAAATAGCCGATCTACAAGATCACAATGCCTCACATTGTGAGCTTGTAGTTCGGCCATTTTCACAATATTTATCAGTGGAACCCAACCGAGTCAAACTAAATGTAACTCAACTCCTACAATTCCAAGTGCTTGTCAGGGTGGGGGGGTCACCAGTTCAAATATGATTATTTTGGGGGGTCGCGGCCTGAAAAGTTTGGGAACCCTTGGTCTACACAAACAATGAGAAACAGTCATGGCTGCTAGTGATGAAGACGAATGTGGTTGAAGCCGCCCTCGTCAAGTGGACTGATAATGCCCGGTCACGTAATGGCTTCTTGAGTGGGTCCCTTGCTGAGGGAAAAGGCAGAGGAATTGGCAGTGAGCCTGGGAGAGGACAATTTCAAGGTTTCCATAGGTTGGTTTGAGCAATTTAAAAAGAGAGAGAAGACTGTGTTTTAACCCATTAAGACCTGAGGTTCCGATTCTACAAAATGTCTTCTAAATCCTAACAGTTTTCTGAAAAACTTACGTTGCTATATCAATGGTTCTCAAACTTTTCCATGTCAAGGACCACCCAAAATTATATGTATTTGGCCGCCGACCCCCAACTCAAAATATTTTGTTCCAGGGACCCCCAGGAGCAAAGATTGGAGTTAAAAATGATCGCTTTAAATATATGTATATTAAAAGATTTGCACAAATTGATTTTTCAAATAGCAGATATACAAGCTCATAGCGTGGCACTCGGTGCTGCGCTATGAGCTTGTATATCTGCTATTTTTAAATAGCCAAAGTATAAAATAATGGTTTAAGTGGTTACACAGATGCGTTCCCGGTTTAAATGGGTTAAGAAACTGCACCGGTAAGGGAGGCTGCTGAAGTGTCACAAATGAATGACTTGAGGACCAGCCAAGTAATGGCCGAAGCTGTCTGTTTCATTACTTTAAAAATAATCACATAAATACTTACAAATGTAAACAAATTTAATCTGCATGAGAAATAAAGACAAAGATAAAGAATGTGGTTACAATAATCATCCGCTTATTGTGATCAATTTGACCCAGACATAAATGATCACTATAAGAAGTTTCCACTATATTATTATTCCGTTATGGAGGGGCGTAAAAGTGGAGTCAGACCACACACTGTGGCGTTAAAGCTGGCCCAATACAGGTTGGGACATTCATTTCAGGAACTTAGTCAAAATGGCAGTCAAGGGGGCATCTGGATGGCGCGGGGGGTAAAGTCCCTGCCCACCACCGCAGAGACTAGGGGTTTGAATCCTCCGTGGTACAGCCGGCGTGGCTGGGCGCTCCAACAAACAACAAGGCGCCTGTTCACATGCATTACGTCCTCACTTCTCCCGGTGAAACTCCTCACTGTCAGGTGAAAAGAAGCGGCTGGCGACTTGTCTATCGGAGGAGACATGTGGTTGTCTAATGTCTAGACACCCTCCCACATGACCAGCTGTAGGGGTTAGCAGTGACAGTGACTTACAACTGAGGGTAAACTTGGGGGAATATGGCCACCACGACAACAACGAACAGCACATAACACTTTGTCACGTGTTCTGGCCTCACGTTCACTCGCTCGCTCGCTGTATGTTAGGAGCTGGTCGGTGTTATGCACTCAATTAAAAAGCAATTGTTCAGCATGTCCACTGCTCAGGGGTGCCTGAATGGGGCAACAAATAACGACGATTCAGAGGGTCCTAATTACACCATGATTTATAGACTGTGGTCCAGTGTGATATGTTGTCATTGGGCTCGGAATTCCAAACAGCCAGCTCCCCCCCCCACAGCCATTTACATATTCTCTTCATGACTGAAGTGAATTTACCCACTTAAGCCTTATTTATACTTAAACCTGCTATTCATTTTCAATTATACTGACATGCCCAAAATACGGATGCCAGGTTTAAGAGCGGTTAAGCGGTGAAATCAGTAAGGAACAGATGGTACTTTCTGTTGCACTCGGCATGGTGTACTGAATATCGTTGCTGTTGGGCAGAAACCCAGTAGCTCCATATTTCAACTTTTTTATGTTTTTCGTCGTAAATTGACGCCCTACACTTAGTCATACTACAGTGTCACACAAAATTAGCAAAAATAACCGATCTACAAGCTCATAATACATCGACACGTTGTGAGCTTGTGGATCGGCTATCTTTTCTTTTTTTTCTTTCAAGTGAAAGTTAAAGTGGTTAAGTGTGTCAGAGGGTTTTATAAATATTGAACCAATGAAAATGAGCTTGTGACTAAAATAAAAACTACATGGGATCCATTGGAATACAGGTTTTTTTCCTTCACACTTTCTGAAAAGTAACAGCGTTGGACCATACCAGGTTTCCACCCGACAGTGACGATAAATACTACGTCGCCTATAACAATGAAGAGTGACTCAGGTAGTTAACATCTCAGGCTAGCGACGCCCTCCTTTTCAGCGTGTGGCACGAAGCGGTCATGATGTCAGATTTCCAGAGGGAAAGAAGAAGAAAAAGGGGCGTGGCAAGGAGCTTACCTTTGCTCTGATTGACAAGCTGTTGGCCATCAGCAGGCTGGGCAGGCGCTCCTGGTTGGCTGGGCTCCAGGAAAGGGACCAATGAATGCCAAGGGAACACTGGCACCGACCGAGGCTCCACGTTGGTCCAAACTGTAGGAGGGCAGAGAGAAGGAGAGAGGGAGGGAGAGAGAGACGGAAGGAAAGAAAGAGAGGGAGACAGAGATGCAAACGGATAATAATGTTTACAAAATGGCATTTTGTGTGCTAAATGCATCTGAGTAGTGGTGGGATTGCAGGAGAGGTGAATTTGGTTTGTCATTTGAGAGAGCAGGTACAAATGCGACCAATCAATGATAAAGTGGAGGAAAAAAGAACATAATTCTATAAGAGGCAGTAAAACGCCACAAAGCATGATGGAAGATCTTTGAGTCGGCTAGACTTCACCACCCACACCCACACGCACACCCACACACACACACACACACACACAGCATCCCCTAAAGCAGAGTTGAAGGGTCGTGTGATGTGATATGATGAGAAAACAAGTTATTTAAGACACTCCAGGCTACAGGCTACAGACTGCAGTCTAGACACACACGCAAGCACACGCACACGCACACGCACACGCACACACACACACACACACACACACACACACACACACACACACACACACACACACACACACACACACACACACACACATATATAGTACAACATATACTCTGTACTACTGTAAATACAGTATGTTCACTCATTCACTCTCAGAGATCCCAGTGCAGATATTATCTGGGGCCAGCAGCTCAGCACATTATTTCTTTCAATTCTTCATTTTCAAAAATGTTTCAAAAAATAGCAGATCTACAAGCTCACAACACGTCGCAGTGTGATGCGTTGTGAGCTTGTAGGTTGGCTATTTTTGAACAGGGCGAAGTATAACGTAGGGTTAAAGTGGTTAAACTGATTGTCATGCTAAATTATATCAACTATATAATATTCCTGGGGATCCCTTGGAACCCCCTCAAGGACCCCCTGGGGGTCCAGGGAAAAGACTACTAGTACTGCCACAGCACACTCTGTAACATGAACTGTGCAGTGTGTGCACTAAAATGCACGACTTCACCAGTGTGATGATGAGCATATACTTATACCAATGACAGATTTATGTCAGTGTCAATTCAGTTCAACTTTGTCAACGGCACAATTTTGCATTAAGCTAATAGACATGTTCTCGTTTCCCCCCTTTTATCCTGTGTGTGTGTGTGTGTGTGTGTGTGTGTGTGTGTGTGTGTGTGTGTGTGTGTGTGTGTGTGTGTGTGTGTGTGTGTGTGTGTGTGTGTGTGTGTGTGTGTGTGTGTGTGTGTGCGTGCGTGTGCGTGTGCGTGTCCGTGTGTGCGCGTGTGTGTGTGTGTATAGCATGCTGATTAAAAGGCTGTAGGCAAGTTCGTATTAGGAGCCTGAAAGACAGGGTACATTTGGTTGGCTTAACGTACAGTATGCATGAATCACAAAAAGGGTTCACCTTTCTATGCAGGCCTTGATATAAAAAAACAACAACCAGCATATAATTAGGATTTATTTTATTTAAATACTTATTTATTTATTTGATTTTCAACTTCACTTTAGTACAGTGGCTTAATTAAGCACATTAACTAAAGACACACGGTTAAAAATAACAGAGTGCAAATAAGATGTTTTAAGTCCTTTCTTTTACTAATGTTTCAAATGTTTGACACCGTGACCATTAGGCCTGTCACAATTATTACATAATCGTCTAATCGCAATTATTTGAGATAATCGCAATTATTTTGCATAATCGTTTCATTTTGAAAAATGTTCGCACATTTTCAAATATTAAAAAAGCAGAAATATTCGTGACACATTGTAAGCTTGTAGATCAGCTATTTCTGCTATTTTTACATGATTATGAATATGAATATTTCTTTGTATATTTAAGTTATTTGACATATCTGCCCTGTGCAATTTTTTATTACGAAGCCTAAAAGGCAAAAAAAAAACATTTGTATTCATAGTTCCAGTGTTCAATGCCAAACACACAATTAAATTGTTAATCGCAATTATTTGAGTGACAATTAATCGTCAACTTAAATGTGTAATTAGGACAGCCCTAGTGACCATGCCAGCACTTTATAAATGATTTCTTTGCGGTTACTACTGTGTGTGTTTTCTCAAATTAAAACACTTTTAACAGAACTATGGAACTGTAAACTACACATATCGCCTTTTTCTGAAATAAAGCTGTTCATACAGAGAGAATAACACACAACCACAAAAGCAGCTTTTCAGACTGCGACCCCCCAAAATAATCATATGTGAACAAGCCACTTGGAATTGTAGGAGTTGAGGCATTACATTTTGTTTGATTTGGTTCCACAGATAAATATTGTAAAAATAGCAGAACTACAAGCTCACAACGCCTCGCAACATGGGGCGTTGTGAGCTTGTAGATCTACTATTTTCATAATTATTGCCTATATACTGTATTATTTGACTATTTGGCCAATGTTTGACCAGTTTTTATAGCATAGTTTGTTGATTACTTTTGATGCAGTAATGGTCAATTAATTTTATTTACGTATTAAAATGGTCTTAAAAGTCGATAAATCGTCACTTTACTGTCATCTGGGGACCCCCCCAAAATCCTGAGGGGACCTACAGGTTGAGAACCACTGGCTTAGACTATATAAACTGACAGTGACCTCTGTTCTGCAGCAGCAGCAGCAGCAGCAGCAGCAGCACTGTGTCACGCAGCACGCTGATATTTAAGTATTTAAACTGTGTATTTATAGCTAGCCATTCACAGGCTGCCCCAGTGCTCGTTTCATATGGATATCGAGATTCGAGCGAGAGCTCGGCTTGTCCTAGCTGCTGCTGGGGCTGCAGACCTAAGCATTAGAATATATCGACTCTGGCACAGTTCTCTCTATCTCATTGTACTCACTGGAAGAAGTCACCCTGGATGAGATGAGCGTGGGCTAAATATCTAGTAAAAACACATTGCATGGACAGTATGTACCGGTCTGTAGTAGTAATGGCCCTGCACTGTCTCTCTCTCTCTGTCCAAGTCTCTCGTCCTTGTACCGAGTGTGTCAGTACAGCATGTACTGTGAAACTCTGTAAAGATGTCAATACGTTTCTGCGCCAAGGTCACCGAGACATTATTGTTGTTGTTGATTATATCCTTCTTTATGTTTATTATTACTTACATAGCATCTGAGGAGGTGCTCCTTACTGTGACTGTGCATAAGATAAGATCTTTATTGATCCTGCGAGGGAAATTCAGGTCGCCAAAAGGCAGCATATAAGGCAGTGGTTCTAAACCTGTGGGTCGGGACCCCCCCAGGGGGGTATTTTGGGGGGGGTCCCCAGATGACAGTAAAGTGACAATTTAAGAATTTTCAGACCTTTTTAATACCCAAAGAAAATAAAAAGACCATTACTGCATCAAAAGTAATAAACAAACTATACTATAAAAACTGGTCAAGCATTGGCCAAATTGTCAAATAATAAGAAAGAAGCAAAAGAAAAATCTGCTATTTTCACAATATTTATCTGTGGAACCGAGTCAAACTAAATTGAATGCCTCAGTTCCTGCATTCCAAGTGCTTGTCAGGGTGGGGGTCCCCAGTTCAAATTTGATTATTTTAGGGGGTCACGGCCTGAGAAGGTTGAGAACCACTGCCATACAGTACACGCTACGCCTAAATAGTGTTTCATCTTTGCTAATATTCAGAAACTCCCTTCATGGTGACGCAGTATATTGTTTCCTCACTGTTGTTACACGTATTATTTATAGTTAAATGGCTGCTGCTTCAAAAAACAAAATTGTTACTTAAAGTGCTACAACACGGCTCAAAAAACATGCAAAGAAATAAGGAAAGGGTGAAACTTGCACAGCAGCTACAGCACATCGGCGCCGTAACCTTACACTCGCAGTCCTCACAGAACCTTTGCGGATGCAAGTGGAAAAAACAGCACCAATGTAACTGCTGATGCTAATGAAGCTGCCTTTTGCGGCGAATGAGGGAAGAGGACCGTATCACAGCCGCGGGCGCTCTTCTTCTGCCTGACGCCTTTATTTTGTTTGTTTCTGCGCTCTTTGTGTCTCCGAGGTGTTTTAAAATATGTACGAAAGAAGAACAATCGCTTACACTGCACAGGCATGTGGCTGGGAAAGTGTTAAGGAGATGTGTGCCCGTGCGTGCGTGCGTGTATGTGTACATTTCTGTGCGAGCGTGTGTAGAGGGAGAGCCGTTGGATGTGTTGATGTACCATATGTACTGTATGTGTGTGGTTCAGGGTGTCTATAAGTGGAAACATCTCTAAAGTACATGTGTAGGAGAAGCCTGTGAATGTGGGTCTACGTACTTATGTAGTGTGAATCTGTATGTGTGTGTGTGTGTGTGTGTGTGTGTGTGTGTGTGTGTGTGTGTGTGTGTGTGTGTGTGTGTGTGTGTGTGTGTGTGTGTGTGTGTGTGTGTGTGTGTGTGTGTGCGCGTGTGCTTTTGACAGAGAGACAGAGAGAGAGATAGAGAGTGAAGGAGTGCTCCTCCTGTAATCAGCCTAGACCTGAACACTTTACTGCACTAATTCTACAGAGCGAGACACCGTATCCATGACAACACGCTGGCAATACGATTACTCCCCTTTTTTTTTTCTATTGAGAGGACGAGAAACATTCACATCACGCCCGAGCTGCCCTTGGTGCCCTGTCTGAGGTTGTTGATTGTCTGCTACATTTAACCGAGTGTGTGTGGGTGTGCGGCGTGTGCGTGATGTGTGTGTGTGGGTGTGTGTGTGCGTGCACGCAGCGTGCGCATGTGTGTGAGTGAGTACACGGCTCAATGTGTATGTGTATGTGAAATTGTGAATGTCCTCATTGCCCCCTCTCTTTTGTTCTATCAGCCTTGCATGTCTAGACATGTCAATACTCTAACCCTTTTAAAGTTTCAGCGAGAACTTTAGCACACAATTATCACACACACACACACACAGTGGTGTAAAGTAACTAAGTACATTTACTCAAGTACTGTACTTAAGTACGATTTTGAGGTATTTTTACTTTAATGGAGTATTTCCAATTTTCTGTACTTTTACTTCTACTCCATTACACCTCATTAGGAAAATATTGTACTTTTTATACATTTGAAAATTTGTGAAATAGGACCTTCTGCATAATGAGTACTTTCTACTTTTGGTACTTTACATACATTTTGATGCCAATTCTTTGAATACCGTTTATGTCTAAAATTTGAGTACTTCCACCACTGCACACACGCACACATACACTAGAGATGGGACGGGAATACGCTTTGCAACCGGTTAGTCCACATCTTTATCCGGTTAATTCACTTTTAGTGAGGCTGAAATATACGGTTATGACCCACGTACCCAGCCTGAAATTAAAAACGTGTTGTTCACAGAATGACCATTTATCAAGAATGCTATTTATATAAGGCTCCTTTCAATATTAATAATAATAATAATAATAGCCTAAATTGTGTCCCAATCTACGTGGCTAGTAAAATGCAGTAGCCTACACAGCTGGATATAAACTGTATCATGTTGCACGTGCTGCAGATGTATTAGGGCACCATTTTGCAAATGTACACACAACTTGTGAAATTATCCCAAACTGAGTTACACACTTTAACCCATTTAGACCTGAGGCCGATTCTAAAAACGCCTTCTAAAACCTAACCATAGTTTTCTGAAAACGTTCAAATTCTTACTAAAAATAAAAAATAACAAATGATGTTACTATACTATAGCAACAACTAATGAGACACAGAGGTGGCATCCGGATTGAAAGGTATAACAACTTATAGGTAGCAACAGGTCTCAATGGGTTAAAGCATTTCATTTTGTGGCTAACGGTAGTTTTTGAGTCAAGCTAGTTTTTTTGTGATGCGCTCTCATTTGCTCTGGTCAGCTAGCAGCGTTACGCCCAATTTATACTTTGTGACACCATCGTACGATGAGGCATAAATTAGGCTAGATGTACTGGAAATGCAGGAAAACCAGCTGTGCGCCTGAAACTACTCTACTAAGTTACTGCACCTGCCCAAATGTGTTTAAAATAATGACATCTCTCCCATCAGTTAACCAAACATCATTGTAAAAAAAAAATGCAAACGTGTATTTATCATTGTGAAAAAGCATGCAAATAAACCAATAAGCTGGGGTTGACACTAACGGTTGCCCGCCTGCCCGTGGCAAGTAAATAGAACATTCGGGCAGGTGGAGTTGGCTTTCAGTTGCATTTGAGTGGGGAAGCAACTGTCTCTAGTTTGCTATAAACACAACACAA
The DNA here is from genome assembly GCF_963454915.1 of Gymnoscopelus microlampas. Lineage (NCBI taxonomy): Eukaryota > Metazoa > Chordata > Actinopteri > Myctophiformes > Myctophidae > Gymnoscopelus > Gymnoscopelus microlampas. The sequence goes on from NC_139952.1 coordinate 35,485,503, forward strand.
GATGCGTGGAATTTAAACATTTTCAAGATAATGTACTTTATATTTTATAAATGTATTTAAAATAAGTAGGGTTGTCCGATATTGGCTTTTTTACCGATAACCGATATACCGATATTGTCCAACTCTTAATTACCGATACCGATATCAACCGATACCGATATATGCGGGGATTATTGTGATTAGGGTAAGCTCAAATTTCATATCACACACACCATATACAGTAAAAACTCCTGTAACTTATTTATAAAGCAAAAAAAAAAAAAAAAAAAAAAAAAAATTTTTTTTTTTTTCAAAAACCGATACCGATATTTTCCCGATATCAATTTTTATGCTAATATCGGCCGATAATATCGGGAGGCCGATAAAATCGGACATCCCTAAAAATAAGTCATATTATATAGCTATTGAGATATTTTGCATAAATATTGAGGTATGTCCATATCTCACAGGCCCAGAATTCGCAAGTAAAGTAAATATCTTTTTTTTCCTATCAAGATTTACTTTTCGGGCAAGTGGGCTTGACCTTTGGGCAAGTAGAACATGACCTATTCTTCCCTGATGGTTAAGTGCCTCTGAGACCTTAGTGTCAACCCCTGCAATAAGCATATTCAGATCTTTTTTTCTTTTCGTGGCTAACCGGCTAACCACTGACATCTTTAGCATGCACCCACACATGCACACACACGTCATCAGCATCGCCCCTACAAAATAATTCAATGCAGTGCAAACACAACTCTCTCTAAAGTAACATTTTGCACAACTTGTGAGTTTGTTAAGTTTAAATAGGACTGAAGTGGTTAATGTATGTTTTGTAATAATAATAAAAAGTAACAAACGTTTTCAAATAATTGTAGTGGAGTAAAAAGTACAATATTTGTCTCTGAGATGTAATGAGTAGAAGCACAAGTATTGAGAATTGGAAATACTTCAGTGAAGTAAAAGTAACTCAAAATCTTAGTTAAGTACAGTACTTGAGTACATGTACGTAAATACTGCAACCACTGCAATCACAGACATGGATACACACATTCGGTGACTCCCCTAAACATACACATATATAGGAATACAAACAAAGCACACAATCAATGACAGCCCTTGCATACAAAGAAACACACACACACACACACACACACACACACACACACACACACACACACACACACACACACACACACACACACACACACACACACACACACACACACACACACACACACACACACACACACACACACACACAGCAGTGGAACTCATTGATTCTCACACAACCACACCACACCACACGCACGCACACAAACGCACGCACACACTTACTGTACTCTGAGTCAACCCCCACACATAGTGTACCACTGCCTGAGACACCACAGTTAATGTTAAAACCTCCCACACCTCTGTGCTTCACAAAGATCTGCTATCACTGCACAGTCATCCCTGTCATATGAACCAGAAAGAACACCGCTCATTCACACACACCGGTGTGTGTGTGTGTGTGTGTGTGTGTGTGTGTGTGTGTGTGTGTGTGTGTGTGTGTGTGTGTGTGTGTGTGTGTGTGTGTGTGTGTGTGTGTGTGTGTGTGTGTGTGTGTGTGTGTGTGTGTGTGTGTGTGTGTAGGAATTGAGTGGAATGGGTCTGAGTTTAAGCCTGTTAGTTTCAAATCAATTGTCCTTGAGATCTATTAGTTGACGAGAGGCTGCATTGTGCATTTATTTGTGTTGGTAAGAACGATATGACTCTCTGTTCCTTTTCTATAACTATGCACTGTAACCTGTGCTCTAATCCACATCATAGGTTAGCGCAGGGGTCTTCAAAACTCTTTGTCAAGGAGGACCCCCACATTTAGGCGACTGAACCCTATTCCAGTTGTCTTGCCTGAAAGGATGGTTTGTTTAAATTGAATTGAAATTGTGTACCTGAGAAATAGATTAATAGTGATATTGAAACACATTGTGAGAATATCATATCAGTCGTAACACTTTTTGCATTGTAATAATTACATCAATTACAAAAGTGAATATCATTTTTGTTAAATTCAACTACTGCTCATTTGGCTGAAGTGGAACTCCCTCCGGGACCACACTTTGAAAACCTTAGGGTGTGAGGACAGAAATAGAGCAAGCTTTCATATCTAGATCAACAAACAACAAGTAAGGAGTGCAAGGATCACAGATAAAACACCTATCACCTCTTTGAGCCAACACACACACACACACACACACACACACACACACACACACACACACACACACACACACACACACACACACACACACACACACACACACACACACACACACACACACACACACACACACACACACACACACACACACACACACACACACACACACACACACACACACCTCCGCCTCCCTTACCTGTCCCTGGACGTCCCATGATGATGTCTTTCCGCGGGGCGGGGTGGGGTGACTCGGCTGGCAGTATGAGGGGCAGGAGGGCAGTGGGCGAGGGGTGACAGGCCACCGGCTGTGGCAGGGCCCCTCCAGAGGCGTCCTGGTGGCCCCCTGGCTTCCTCTCTCTTTCCCGGCCCCCGGAGCCAGGGGAGGAGAGGGTGGAACCAGTGGAGGTGGAGACCAACCCCAGGGTGGTGGGAGAGGACAGGGCAGAGTGGCCTGGTGTACCTGGGGTTAGAGACTTATGGGAGAGAAGTGGGCCGGTTAGTTTGAAAATCTATTCATTTAATTTATAAATTTTATGAATTACACGTGACCGTTGAAATGAGCGCATCGAATATAGCCGATCTACAAGCTTACGATGTGTCGCGCTGCAAAGCGGTGAGTGCTTGTAGATCGGCTATTTTTGGTACACGACACCAGCGCGCAACTAAATATAAATCCAGCTTTAAGATCATAATTGTTCAACGTTAGTCAAATACATAGATTTATATAGAAAGAAAATAGAAATGATGCGTTATGCCTTCTTATAATTATGCTTAAATATATCTATATTGTTGTGGGGGGATGGGGTGCGATGGTCCTTGACAATTGTTTGAAATATCTAGCGGTCCAGAGCTCAAAAAAGGTGTGGAACCATTGATCTATTCTAATTTTACATTTTACCATTTAACCCATTAAGACCTGGAACTGTGTCATTTTTAGATTTGAGCTAAAAAGCATTATTTTACACTTTGGGCTATTCAAAAATAGCAGATATACAAGCTCATAGCTCGGCACCGAGTGCCGAGCTATGAGCTTGTAGATCTGCTATTTTTGAAAAATCGTGAAAATGTGTGCAAATCTTTGAATATATATATTTTTAAAATGAACATTTTTAACTCAAATCGTTGCTTCTGAGGGTCCCTGGAACAAAATATTTTGATGGGGGTCCGCAGCCAAATACATATAATTTTAGGGGGTCCTTGACATGAAAAAGATTGAGCACCACTGATATAGAAACATCCGTTTTTCAGAATACTGTTGAGATTTAGGAGACATGTAGAATCGGCTTCAGGTCTCAATGGGCTAAAGGAGTTGATGCTTTTACAGACATAAAATCAAAGAAGCTAGAAAGAGTGATGTTCTTACAGAGCTGGAGGTGACCAGTACCAGGGTGGAGGCTGGGTTACGAAGGAGCACAGCTCCGTTGGTGGCGGCCCCGTTGATCGGGACGGGGACCTGGAGGCCCGGGGGAGGCGCGGCCAGGTGGGGGGGTTGGCTGTGCTCCCTGGACCGGCTCCTCTCCCTCCTCCCTAGCGGACCGTCGGAGAACTTGGCCAGGGGGACGTCCGGGTTCCTCACGATGACGGGCGAGTCCCGGAGCGGCACGATGCGTCGAGGGGAGGGCTCCTGGGGCAGCGGGGAGGGAGGGGTGGGCGACACCAGCATTGGCGGAGGGGTGGACGCGGCGGAGGACGGGGGGCGGCTGGTGGCGCTGCGAGGCCGGGGGAAGGAGAGGGAGGAGGGCGTGTTTGGCTGGCTCTGGGGGGAGAGGACGCGGAAGGCGGCGGGGCTGAGGCCCAGCAGGGCCGGGTCCCCCACCCCTCCGCCCGTAATCCCCACCCCGATCAGCTGCTGCTGATGCAGCTCAGGCTTGGTGTGGTAGTCCTGGAGCACCGGGAGCGGAGGAGGATGGTGGCTGTCGAGCTTCCTCTTGCTGGGGCTCATGGGCACGGTGAACGTGAGGTTAGTCTGGAAGGTGGGCATGATGCCCGACAGGTGGCGCTCTCGCTCGCCCGGCGTGCCCGGCAGCTTCGTTCCGCTGAGCTGGCGGTGGCGTCGCGGCGTCAGCGAAGGGGGCGCGGTGATGGGCGAGAAGGTGGCCGGGCGGAAGCCAAACAGCGGCGAGGGAGAGGGCGACGGCGTCGGGGAGAAGGGCGACTGGTTGGAGATGGGGGAGAATGAGGGCGTGCCCGAGCGCGAGCTCCCCAGGGAGACCAGCATGGTCGCCGCCTCGCACTCGTCGAAGTCGAAGCGCGACAGGTCTTGGGGAAGGAGGGAGGGCAGGACCAGACGTGGACGGGAGTCTCCGCCCCGGCTGCTGGCCTCGCTGCTGTCCCGCGACGTCTCGTCCCAGTCAAACTCCGAGCTGGCCCTGCCGCCGCCCAGACGCAGGTCCGAGGGGGTCAGGGTGCCCGTGCTGCTGGCTCCTCCCCGCTCCCTGCCTCCGCCACTGGCCTCCATCTCTTTGGTCCTCATGGAGAGGTGACGGGAGCAGTATCCCCGGCGCTGTGACTCCTTGGAGCAGCCCTCGCGGGAGCACAGCCGCCTCCACTGCTTGCCGTTGAACTTCTTGCGGATGCCGGTGGGCGTGCACACGACGTCGCCCTTCTTGTACTTCTGCTGTGCGGCCGTAAGTGGCGTGCGAGAACGCGAGGAGGAGGAAGATGTCGCGCCGGAACCTGAGCCTCCTCCTGCACCCGAGGAGCCTCCTACTCCTCCTCCGCCACCAGAGGAGGCCTTTTCTGCTCTGGAGGAGGAGGAGGCGGTGGAAGAGCAGATGGAAGGGAGAGGAGGGAGCTGGGGCGCGGCGAGGACGGCCGCCCCGACCACCGTGGCGGGGTCGAGCCCCAGCAGCACCGGGGAGGGGGGCGGGTGCGGGTGCGGGTTCAGAGCGAGGTGGGCCTGGGGGATCCCGATTCCCCGCACCACAGACAGGTGAGGGCTGAGGTAGCCTGGCGGAGGCTTGGAGATGATGTGGCGGTGCTGGGACACCCCGATGGGGCTGGCCCCTGGGACGATGGCCCCCATGGGGACCATGCTGAAGTGGGACACCTCCATGTCCTCGATGGCACCCGGCATGTACGGGTGCTGCTGCTGCTGCTGCTGCTGATGTGTGACGCTCCTCTCCATCTCTCTGTCCTGCTGTCTCTGCAGCTCCAGCTCCTTCTCCCTCTCCCAGTCCCGGCCCGGCGCCAGACTGAGGACCGAGGCCGTGGTGATGGGGGAGCTGATGTTGGAGGAGCAAGGCGTGCTCGAGGAGGTGGGGACCATGCCGGGGTAGGGCAGTCCGCCACCGTGGCCCAGCATGGCGGCCATGCTGGTCTGGACCATCCCCCGATGACACAGCTCCTGCTCCACCTCTACCTCCATCTCCTCGCGCTCCTCGCGTTCACTCTCCCTGATTCCCTCCCTTTCATCTCGCCCTCCTCCTCCTCCTCCTCCTCCACCGGAGGTACAGATGGCGGGAAGGTCCAGGTCCCAGGGAGGCACCAGGAGGCGGAGACTTTGCCGAGAAACCCACACCGCCTTGGTGGAACCTGCCGCCGACCCCCTGCCGTCCCCCTCTTCGTCCCTGAGACGGGGCGTGGCCGACCCCCTGTCCTCGGTCAGCAGCACCCGGTAAGGGTGGGCTACGGCCGGGTGCGAGTCCACCTGGGTCACCACGCCCTCCCGGTACCACTGCCTCTGGCCGTCGCCATTGTCCTGGTCTCCGAACGGCACGCATACACGGGCGCCGATGGGTACCGGGTGAGAGCCTGGAGGAGGAGCGTCCAGGATAATGTCCACCTCCTCCTCGCCGCCCGTGGCGCCCTGCTGGTGGCGGTATGGGTAGCAGCACAGCGCCTTCTCTCCGTTCAACAGCACCTCCAGGCTGCCAAACTCACCGCTGACCTTACGGACCACACCGGCGCGGAACACCGATTCTGAACTCTCCCCGTTTGTCTTTTCTCCTCCTCCTCCTCCTCCATCGTCCATCCTTTCCTCGCTCCGCCGTCTCAGCTGACGGGCGAGCACACGCTGGTTCTTCAGCCCCTTGGCCAGGGCGTCGGTGAGTGCGTCGGGGAGGCTGTTGGGGTTGTGGTGCGTGGGCATGGGGGGACGTGTGTGCGGGTCTCCCACCACCTCCAGGTCGGCCGAGTGCTCGCTGGCCGTGTCCGTGGAGGAGCAGCGGGGCAGCGGGCTGGGCGAGACTCTCTCCGCCTCTCTCGACCCCTCGCCGTGCCCCGGTCTGTCTCTGTCCCCTCCCACGGACAGAGGTAGGGTGGGCGGTCCCGGGGAGTTGTCCTGAGGGGTCCCTGTGCCGCTGATGCTGGTCCTGTCGCCGTTGTTGTTGTGAAAGTCCTCCATGGGCCTCCTCGTCTGACCGCCGTTTTCCGAACCGCCGACGTCGCTTCCCGCCGGCCCTTGGCTTATGACCCCACCGGTCAGAGGGAGAGCGGGAGGGAGCGGGGGTGGGGGGGGCGTGGGCGTGCCGGAGGCGGGGTTGCTATGGCTACCGGCGGGCGAGCAATGTTCGGAGATGTACTTCTTCTTGGGCATGCGCGCTTTGAAGGTGGCCGTCTTCCTGCTGGAGGCGGGGTTAGGGCTGTTGTTGGCACTGGGCGTGCTGCTGTTGCTGTTGCTGTTGCTGTTGCTGTTGCTGTTGCTGCTGTTGCTGCCGCTGTCGTTGTGGCCGGCGACGCCCACAGCCGGCGACGCCAACCTCCCGGGGTCCATCGGTGCCGGTGCCCCGCCCGCCGCTTCCGAGAGCCTCGGCGGACCGTCTCTGTGAAGACCCTCCCCGTCCAGAGTGGCCCGTGTCCTGATCGGCTCCTCCTGGGAGGACTCTGAGTTTGAAGAAGAAGAGGTGGAGGACGAGGAGGATGATGATGACGACGATGACGGTGAGGAGGTGTGGTTTTTGTTTTCCGGGGACCTGCTCCTGTCTCTGTGCTCGTCTGGGTCTCTCTTATCTCCTCTGTCGGGGGTGTCGCCCGCTCCGCGACGCTTCCCTCCTTTGGTCCGGGTGGAGGGAGGGGAGCGCCGGCCCTGCTTCTTTAACGGCTTCATCTTTTCATCTAGATGTCTCTCTGTTTTCCTTCCCTCCCGCTTTCCCACCAGACAAGTCCTTTTGATTTGTTTATTTATTTAACCCAGAGATTCTGCCCCTTTATCTGTCTCTCTCTCTCTCTCTCTCTCTCTCTCTCGGCACTCACACTCGCTCCACTCCTCGTTTTTATTATTTCTCGTCTTCTCGCCACGCCGTCTCTATTTCCCTCCTCTTCTGGGGTCTCTCTCTCTCATGCCTTACTTTCCTCCTCGTTTTGTGACTTTCCACCTTTTTCGAGAGACTCTGAAAGAGAGAAAGAGACGGAGAGGGAAGGGAAACACAGAGAGGATTACTCATGTGGTAAACGTATTGTGACATGCACAAAGCCTATTCACTGTATAAGGTACCGTACAGCGAACTGCGGTGGTAGAAAAAGTACTCGCATGTTTTACTAAAGTAAAAGTATCAATACTGCAATGTAGAAATACTCTGTTACAAGTAAAAGTCTGGAATTCAAAATCTACTTGAGTAAAAGTACAAAAGAATTGGTATCAAAATGTACTTAAAGTACCAAAAGTAGAAAGTACTCATCATGCAGAATGTCCCATTGCATAAGTTTTCAATGTATACAAATCTTTTGAAAATAGTATATCTGGCCCGGACCGCTGGCGTAGCGGTCCAGGCACCTAGGCTGATGTAGCCTGACAGCACGTTTTGAGTTCGACTCCCAGCCTTTGCTGCGTGTCACTCCTCATCTCTCTCTTCCCCTTTCCTGTCAGCCTACTGTCCTGCCATGATAAAGGCATAAAAAGCCCCAAAAATACATCTTTAAAAAAGAAAATAGAAGATTGCATTGTGAGCTTGTAGATCGGCTATTTTAAAATGGCAAAAATGTATATAGGGCTGAAGGGGGTAATGTATGATTTGTAATAATATATATATTTTTTTAAAGTAGTGGAGTAAAAGTATTTAAAATTGGAAATACTCCAGTAAAGTAAAAAAATACAATTTAAAAAAAAAACTTAAGTACAGTACTTGAGTACATGTACTTAGTTACTTTACATCACTGACTAACCGTATGCTGTTGAAAGCAAAGTGGCTCATTAAAACCAAACCAAAATGTTTACTTAAATGTCTTTTTCTTGTAGTACTTTTGAGATTTGTGCTTAACAAAAAACACAATGCGACTTAAAACCATAGCTAATTATTGCTTTCATGAAGGGAATGTGGTCAATCCATATCCTTTCCCTTTTTTCCTTATCATGATGAGAATAGAATCTCAACAAAGAGTGCAGGGAATAAACAGGTAGCTACACAAGCAAAACCGGCAAGCAGGGTTATACAACATTGTACAATTCAGCATCTTAACAATTACACCTGTCTACAGGCACCAAAATACATTCTTTTTATTTAAAAAGCAATGTTAAAGGTAGGGTAAGTGATATTTTTTTGGTTAAAACAAAAAGTATTTTGTTAAAAGGTTAAAGCACTATATTCTGATAGTAATCATTGCTATAGAGTGTTTGTTCAGTAACAGGAGTCTCCCCGTCTCTCCAGCTCTTTAATAAACAGAAAATACATTTTCCGGTAGGTGTCAAAATCTCAGCCCATCAGGAGAAAGTACCCATTTTTAAGCTTCATTTTTATAGTGTTCCAGTTCCAATTTTGCATGCTCATGTCTTAGTGTCATCACTTCCAATTTCACTTGTTTAATCTATATCCTGATTGAGTTCTCTATCCTGATTGGATAAAATTGGAAATGAAACTGAAACTGAAACGAAAATGCATTTTCTGTTTTATAAAGAGCTGGAGAGACAAGGAGACTCCTTTTACTGAACAAACACTCTATAGCAACGAGTACTATCAGAATATAGAGCTATATAACACTTATTTTAACCAAAGAAAATCACTTACCCTACCTTTAAAGTAATTCAGAGTAAATGTTAACTTCAAAGTAAATTAATTTCAAAGTAAAAGCGGACACACGTGTGTACATTAAAAATAATGACATATTCAGCCACCTGTTTAGTCACTCACTACAAAATGACATGCCATAGTACTACAGTCATCTTGTACTTATTTACAAATTCATTACACATTAAATCATTACATAATAGGTTCTACTCACGTTACGCAAGGCCTGCATTCATGCAAGATACATATTAAAAGCAAAAGGCCATATTTTAGGGTAAACACAGTATGGGGCTTACAACACAGTATGGAAATAGTGAGGAGCACTTTACAAGTGCTTGCCCAGACAAGCCTTTTTATGTGCACACTTGCTCGCTACACACACACACACACACACACACACACACACACACACACACACACACACACACACACACACACACACACACACACACACACACACACACACACACACACACACACACACACACACACACACACACACACACACTACGGTTTCTTGGCCAGGGCAGTAGAGGCGGGGGAATTCCTTGTTCACTCGCATTCTGAAACTCTCCCTCCCTCCCTCCCTCCCTCCCTCCCTCCTCTCTCTCTTTCTCTCACGTAGTCAGTCTGTGTGTCTCTTTCCCACTGTCTCTTCTGCAAGCTTTCTCACTATCTCTCCCCTTGCGTGCCGTCTCTACAATTCTGTCTGTATCCGCCTCTCTCTTTCTCTGTATTTCTGTGTGCACATCTCTCTCTCTCTCTCCGACTCTATATTGCCATCTGTCTCTATCTGTCCCTATAGTGAGATGTATGCCTCTCTCTCTCTCTCTCTCTGTCTGTACCCCTCCTCTCTCTCTGTCTGCTATGCCTCTCGCTGTTGTTCCATAGTGTGATCTGTATACCTCTCTGCATTTCTGCATATCTGTGTACCACCCCCTCCTCTCTCTCTCTCCCCCTCTCTCTCTCTCAGTGATGACCTTTATCTGTATATTTCATACTCAAGTAAATCCACCCCTACAATCTTCACTTCCTGTCAAAGACCATTACCTAACTTCCCCCTACTTCACCCCCACCCCTCTCTCTCTCTGGCTACTAGTATACTACTACTACCCTAGTACCTATATACGTATACACACATACACACATTCTTAATCCATATATATATATATATATATATATATATATATATATATATATATATATATATATATATTCTTATTCCATGCGGAATCACTCTAATACTATACCAGAGGTCATTTACAGACACGCTCCCATTGACAAAATGTTAAAAGATATATATATTTTTTTTTTTTGCTGACGCAGGGTTGCGTGAGAAATGCCTGTAATTCGAAAAGGAGTAGGTTGTGTTTGCTCTTTCTTCTTCCATCCAGCACTGTGTGTGTGCGTGTGTGTGTGTGTGTGTGTGTGTGTGTGTGTGTGTGTGTGTGTGTGTGTGTGTGTGTGTGTGTGTGTGTGTGTCTCTGATACTGTATGTGCAGGGCATGCCCGGGTCACTGTGTGTGTGTTCTGCCTCATTTGTTCCAACACAGGAGTTTCCATCGAGCTCCGAGCTACAGCGAGACGTCAACAACAACTACCGTACAACAGTGAGAATCAAAACAGCCCCTTATCTCCAACATAACAGCCTTTTAATGATGCTACCTCTGTCCTTTGCCTGTCATTGTCACATCGATCACCTGTCTGTTTACACACCACTCCGTCTCTGTCTGAATATCTATTAGTTTTGTCTGTCTATACACACACGCTTGCCCTCACGGGTCAATTTTCAGAATTGACACTTTAAGACCTGAGGCCAATTCTACAAATGCCTTATAAAGTAGTAGTTCTCAAACTTTAATATTCAAAATTGTTCAACACTTTGGATATTTTTCAAAAATGCTCAAAAATAGCAGATGTACAAGCTCTCAGCGCGGCACAAAGCTTGTATATCTGATATTTTTTAACAGCCAACGCTAAAATCTAAAATGACACTTCCGGTTTTAATGGGTTAAATTAACACTGAGGATTTTATTGTGTACCTTCAATCCAGGCTGTCGACATTTTAAAATGTCTTTTTGCACTGCCTGTCTGTCTTTCTCTATCTCCATTTATCTTGCCTGTCTGTCTATTCTCCTGCATGTCCACCTGCTTGCTTATACACTTTTGCCTGCCCTGCCTAGGTCAGGTGTCTGCTAGTCTCTCTCTCTCTCTCTCTCTCTCTCTCTCTCTCTCTCTCTCTCTCTCTCTCTCTCTCTCTCTCTCTCTCTCTCTCTCTCTCTCTCTCTCTCTCTCTCTCTCTCTCTCTCTCTCTCTCTCTCTCTCTCTCTCTCTCTCTCTCTCTCTCTCTCTCTCTCTCTCTCTCTCTCTCTCTCTCTACCAGTCTCTCTGTCCTCCCACCAGTCTCATTGTCCGCCTACCTCTATTGTCTTATCGACTCTCTTATCTACCACCTGACTGACTGACTGCCTTCCTTCCTAAGTCTCTGTCTATGCACGTCTGTCCTTTAGCCTGTCTACCTGTATGTGTATGTCTACCGTAACCACATACTGTATGAACCCTTGCATCCCTAATCTGCGGGCGAAAATTTGGAGAAAATATCAGCTCTACAGGCTCACAATGCGTCACAATGTGACACGCTGTGAGCTTGTAGATCCGACATTTTCAGCGAAGAGATTTGATGTAATGGCGAAAAAGGAGGGTGCCTAGTATAAACCTCTAGGGGACTCCGGTCAACAAAGTATATATAGGTTTTAAGTGTCTATACGGCTAATCTCTGTTTACTCCCACCATGCTGTCTGTCTTTCTGCATGCTGCCTATGTGTCTCCTTGACTGCCTGTCTGACTTTGCGCCTCTTTAGAAAATCTTCTGTTAGTTCAAGCTCATGTCCTTTTAACAGGGGTCATCGATGTGTCCGTACACGGACAAATGTGTCCGTGGCAAGACTTGGCCTTGTCAGTGGCAAATTTTAGATTTTAAGATTTTTACATAACATTATAACGTTCTTATATTGATCATAAGACCCAATTACTGTCTCCAGGTTTTCCTCAGAATATGTAGAATATGTTACTGATTTACTATGACACTATGACACATTAGGAGTCCACTAGGACAGTGATTCTCTAACTTTTTATTTTCAAGGACCCCCTAACTCTGAGAGTTACAGACGTAAAGGTTATTTAAGGCTATAGCTCTTTATGTGATTTTGCTAAAATTATTGTACACTCATTTGTGTGTCCATGGGAAAAAAAAGATGTTGACAAAAATGTCCACCACAAGCCAGCGTAGCGATGACCCCTGCCTTTCAATATGGGATGCATCATGTCGGCTGGAGAGAAACATCCATCTCCAGAGAGGATGAGTAGCTAGCTACCCCTCGGCTTCAAGGCCACATCACGCACACAGGGAGGGAGAGAGAGAGAGAGAGAGAGAGATAGCAAACACCTATCCGATGATAGGCGGTAGTTTATATAGGCCTACACTATAGTCTACAGAGCAAGCAGTCATCATCACTGCCTGCATGATGTGTGCTATATGTAAATTCCTATTTAGGACAGGGGACTCGTAGAGAACAGCCGCCATAAAATAATTTGGCAGGCTGCCTTACTTGGTCACGATAGAGGTATGCTCCATGTGTTTACTCAGTAGGGTTAGTGTACTGTGTACAACAGCTGGTGTCAGAGTCATGATAACAGCTTTACAAGATATACTGACGCAACACATATTGCCTTAGTGAAATATATGGAGCATAGATAGATAGATGCCTATATGGGAAGTATAGTAGCTAGTATCTATGGCACCCACAAGTCGTATACTCTAATAGTAATGACCATGTTATGTTATTGCCTAGCTATTACCGTTTCCTGATGGAATAGTACTACAGCACAACATTAGGACAACATAGTTGGAGCAACGTGACCATAAGCAGTTCATATAATAGCGTCGATTAAGTTAATGGCGCAATCATTACATGGAGCCCAAACTTGGGCTGAAATAAATGCGCACAGACACACACACACACACACACACACACACACACACACACACACACACACACACACACACACACACACACACACACACACACACACACACACACACACACACACACACACGCATATACAAGTCTCTCTCTCACTCACACACACACACACACACACACACACACACACACACACACACACACGTCTCTCTCTCTCACTGACACACACGCCACGCCACGCACACGCACACACACACACACACACACACACACACACACACACACACACACACACACACACACACACACACACACACACACACACGCACACACACGCGCGCGCGCGCGCGCAATAAAAGTATACAGTAAAATCCTCAATGTTTTTTTTTAATTCATTTTAAACTCCGACAAATAACAAATGCAACCAAATTGACCCCGTGAGGATCCATCTGGTTACATTGTGTGTAAGTGTACACTGACTCCCACAGTTAAAGAACTTGATCTATGCCTCAAGCGAAGGCACACTAACTGCAAAATGCAAAGTAAACCGGAGGAATGTCGTCACCTCTGCTTTAGCTCAATAGTACCGTATATGTGTCAAGCCCTCGTAGTGCTGCGATTACTATCTGCTTACTACACACACCAGGCCGTGGACGGTGTGTGCAGGGCAGCAGGCCTCACTCTACACTACAACACCAGGCCTCTTGGAAATAACGGCCAAATAACGCCTTTTAACACCTATATTAAGCCGTGATCTCATCCGATAGTGTTATGTGCGTCCGTGTGCACGACAGTTATCAAAGTGTCACCGGTGGAAAACACCGTACTTTGTCAATCCGGCCACTTAAAGCCTACATAACATACGGCGGCGATTCCGGCGAAACAGCAGGTAAAGTAATTATTGTTGCCAATCCGAAAGTGACAGTCATTGTGAAACATCGCCTAAGCCTCGGTGCAACTTTGTATATCGATCCTCTGGGTGTGTGTACTATCGTAACAACGTTGTATTAAGAAGACCCACATAAGTCGTAACGTTGTAACAAACAAAAAAAAGTAGCCGAAAAAAACAGAGATCAAGGCCCCGGCACCGCACGCCCTTAAAAACGTAAAAGCTACGACCAAATAGCCACATTGATTCATTAAAAAAGAGGAAGAAACTAAAGCCTATTATTTATATCCATGGCGTGAGAAAGGAGAGCTCATAATATACGTGCGTAGTTTTGTGAAGCTTTCCGTTGCTTTGTTATAAAGGGGGAGAGAACAGTTGTAGGGAAGCCCAATGGCAGTTATAACTTAGAAACTTTTCCCACTAGAAATACATTCAACGCCATAATGGCGTTGAATGTATTTCTAGTGGAAAAGTTTCTAGCTTCACTACAACAACCGCTCCCTTTTTCTCACCCCAGACACCCAATCCTATCCGCCCTCTATATTATTCCTCATCCGCAGCCCTTGTTGTAAAATGACAGCAGACACAACGATCGACCCCATACATCCACCATACTGTAGTCTGTTTATGGACGGTAAACATGTACCAACGTAGCACCTAAAGCCACAACAAGCTGTTACTGCAGCAGTGCTGCAGGAGGAGAAAGATTTGTGGGCTTTTTTTTTTTTATTCTTACTCACCCCGAGCCGATCTGACAGTCCTCCTGCAGCCTGGTGCTCTGTCCGGTCAGCGGGGAAACAGGGCAGAATAACACGCTTTAATGTCCAATGTGAGGATATGTAACGGCCCGCTACGTGTTTCTTCCAGCAAAGCAACTTAAAAGGAGGAAAAAAACTCCACTGACTGCCCTGTACCTTCTTACACTACAGTCGCAAAATGGTGAATGAAGCCCCGAAGCCTTGACAACCAGGCCGCTCGGCCAATGAGCGGAGCGCAAACGCATACAGTAGCCAATGGGAGCCTCGGGAGCGGCGCGAAGGGCGGAGCCGCGTGGCGAAGTGAAATTGACGGACGCGCCTCCTGGGCCAATCGCGGTGTGGGAAAACACAGAACAGCTGTTAGGGACCGAGGCTGCGACGGCCAATGATGGCGCAGCGTCACAGAAACTCTTTCTCTCTCTCCCTCCTTCCCTGTCTTTTCTCTCTCTCTCTCTCTCTCTCTCTCTCTCTCTCTCTCTCTCTCTCTCTCTCTCTCTCTCTCTCTCTCTCTCTCTCTCTCTCTCTCTCTCTCTCTCTCTCTCTCTCTCTCTCTCTCTCTCTCTCTTACAAACAACAAACAGGGACAGACAGGCATGCAGCCAACTGACATAAAAGTACAGAAACAGTCACTGAGGACTGTCTGGGCCTACTTTTGAAAGGAGATGTTTTTGTTTGTTTTTAATTTAATTCATTTTGTTTGTTTAATCAGGTCCCAGACTTGGACAAACTCCAAAGCATTGCTGTTGTGTTTCAACATCCAGTACATATTCTATATCTTGCTTTCTCACTTGAAAGTGCAATGTGTCCACAATCCACAGAGTGTAACTAAGCTACAGGTAGATGAGGTGTAGTTTTAAAGAGTGGCCATAAGAACACCAACTCCCAAATTCTCACGACTCCTCTGTTTTACGCTCTCTCTAGCTGAGCAGCCAATTAGAATCCTTCAGATGTCAGAGGATCTCTACATCCCGCCTCCATGTCCAATCACTTCAGACTTCAGAGGCTGTACGTCACCAAAGCTGTCTGTGATTGGCCGACAGATGGCAGGTCTGTAGGCCAATGACTGTGTGCTGTGGTGAGGTCATTGCGCTTGTTGCCATCATGTTGCTCAAACAGGAAGAGTGGGAAGGAAACCCAGAGAGTAAATTGGTCTAAACCTGGGATTACGCTTCCAAAGAGAATGACCCATATATACATTCCAGTGCCCCACGCAAACACACATTAAAATACACACACAACGGGATACACAAGACACATGTGCATGTCGGGGAAGCATGCAAACATGTGCTATGCACAAACAGCACTTTTTTTTCAGAAGAGATGCTTCTGAAGAGAAAGGCACACAAGTACTAATGCATACCATCACAGGAGCCCACACACTTACTCACTCACACGCACACGTGTGACACACACACACACACACACACACACACACACACACACACACACACACACACGCACGCACACACACTTCCATGTCTGTGTTGTATTTGTACCAGTGTGACCCATCACTTCTACACACACACACACACACACACACACACACATACACACACACACACACACACACACACACACACACACACACACACACACACACACACACACACGCATGTATGCACGTGAATGCAGACGTCCAGCGGTATTGTTGTTGTAGCAGTGCGACAGGCTGGCCCTACAGCTGACAGCCACAGATGGTTCAGTGTGGTCAGTGTTGATACAGAGCTGGCTGGATGCAGCACTGCAGACTGCCACTGTCACATACGCACGCACACACACGCATGCCAATGTGCATACACGTACACACACACAGCTCACACACATAAATACACAGACCACATCCATCCACCCACCCACCCACCGACCGACCGACCGACCGACCGACACACACACACACACACACACACACACACACACACACACACACACACACACACACACACACACACCCACCCACCGACACACACACACACACACACACATACACACACACACAGGTCAATGGGTACTAATGCATGCACTCACAGTGAGGCGGTAGGTACAGTAAATGCACATAAACAAATATTCTGGAATCGGGCGAGAGCACAAGAGCGAGCATCTATACCGCAGCGTTCCAACACGTTTGGGCGTTACATAAGCTGTACGTGTGCACTAGCAGACACCCTGCTCATCCCTTGATGTGCGCACACACTCACACTCACGCTCGCACGCACGCACGCACGCACGCACGCACGCACGCACGCACGCACGCACGCACGCACGCACGCACGCACGCACGCACGCACGCACGCACGCAAAAGACACACAGTTGTATGTACAGTATCGTAATGACCACAAATAGTTATTGTATAAGCATCCATGTCACGGGCGTATAGCCCCCAACACACACACACACACACACACACACACACACACACACACACACACACACACACACACACACTCAGTGTTTTATGTGCAGTCGACACACATAAATAGCCTTTGTGTGCACGCTCATTCAAGCGTGACCTATAAACATGCGTACAAACATAAATAGTGTGCATAGTAACCACAGTACCACAAACCCACGACAATGCCACACCATCATTACAGCAATTTCTGCCATTTAAAATCCTGTTACATGCAATTTCTAGACTACACACAGTGCTTCAAAAGAGTCTGAACAAACTCATCACAGACAGAGTAGACACACACACAAAAGTAGACTCAAATACATGCCGTGCATGCGTGTACATGAACAGGCGTACACAATACAAAGAACGCGAAACGGTTCCATGCCCGCAGAGACCCTGCAGAGTCACCCTGCCTGATGGCAGGGTGATTGTCTGCTCATTCACCATACAGCATCTATTCAGAAATGTAGGGCAAGTACAGAGAACACGCAACATTGTGGGACAGTTGTTTTCGTTAAGTCCTTCAGAGTGACACAGAGGTTGAGAGAGGACAGATGGGTGGACAGACAGACAAACAGAGACGTGGAAATTAAGAGGGAGGGAGATAAAGCCTCAAGACTCGAGCTTCAGAAAAGCTGCTGCAGAACTTCAGGGTATTAAGAGAGGGAGATTTGAGATGAAAGATCAAGCGAGAGACTCTTAGATGAATAAGAACTGTGGGAGAGAGAAGGAGAGACACATAAACAGACATCCAGAAAGACAGAAACAGAGCAAGAGAGAAAGAGATGCCACGAGAGTAAAAGGAAGACTCGGAGAGACATAAAGAGAGAGAGAGAGAGAGAGAGTGATAGCGACACACCAGAGAGCTACAGTCAATTGTGTACAAGTAATTAGGAGAAGATGAAAGTGGAATAGCAATAAACCTTAGAAACACACAGATGCGTCCACACTCACACACACTCAAACACACACACACACACACACACACACACACACACACACACACACACACACACACACACACACACACACACACACACACACACACACACACACACACACACACACACACACACACACACACACACACACACACACACACACACACAGTACAGATAGAGGGTGACAGCAAGAGGATTTGGTATTTTGAAAGTCAATAGAAGTTGAACTGTTGTTGTGACTGAACCACATAAATCCCGCCAGCATTAGCACCTCAGAGCACTTTCTAAGAATGAAGCAGGGAGCTGTGGCTAAGCTCAAATCCCTGCCACTTATGCATTACAGCCACTTGACTCCAGTACAGCCCTGGGGGCCTATAGGCAGCACTGTGACTGACCAAATACCTTACCAACTCAAGTGTGTATTTCAACTGCAAGAAATGCATCCGTACATTCTTATTCAATTCCATTGACTGTCAGGACTGAATGAGTAATCATTTTCTGGGACTCAGTGTACTTAATTATTATAAACAAACAGGCAAAGTTCTTGCTTGAAACACAAACAAACATAACCGTACATAGTTTACACATAAAATGCTGAATAATGATATCAAACAAATGACATGACTTATCAACATCGTCAGATTGCTTTAGAAGAAGAAAGAAAAACTATATCTATCTAATCAGGTGCAAAGGAGGGATGAGCATTCCAACCAAAAACCACATCAGCTGATTTTAATCATGTTCAACCAGAGAGGGGAAAGCTAATTAGTATCTCTATGGTATGTGATGCACGCCACTGCCGTAAGTCACAATGTGACCCTTTTAAGATCCTCTAATGCCCCTGTGGGTGGTCCTGACCCCAATGCTGAGGACTGCTGGATAAGCATACAAGGTCAAATCCTCAGTGTGAATTTAAACTGTGAGTGCTCTTACACCCCTGAGAGTTAAATGCTCACTGAGGATTTTACTGTGTATGTCATGATGACAAGGCAGCAACGACAGGCCTCTGTAGAGACACTAGCAACTTTCCCTTCACGTGACACACATACTTAATCAATCCCTATTAGTGAGGTCATCTGGCATGAACACCCACACACACACACACACACACACACACACACACACACACACACACACACAAGTGCCAACTCACTGTCCTATACTCAGCCAATCTCCCTCCAGAAATACCACAAACACACGCATGCGCACTTTCACGCACAAATGAACAGGATACTTTCAGAATGCGTTTCAAAAGAGACAAATCCCATTCAGTTGTAATTAGTGATGTAATCCCGCTTGTAATGAAACTTACATTCCTAAGTAGCTCACTTTGCACTGTGTGTGTACAGTGTGTGTGTGTGTGTGTGTGTGTGTGTGTGTGTGTGTGTGTGTGTGTGTGTGTGTGTGTGTGTGGGTGGGGAAGCCTGTTTTTATTTCCCTTTTAAATGGTGTCCCATTTGTAGGGAACATGCATGTGTGGGATGAGCAGCACAGCTGGTTGCATCCATGACAAATCTCTGCCAATGCCAAACAGTTTATTCTGCTCTACCGATGGTACCCGGTACATGAGGTACACGCCACGGGGGGCTCCGTGTCTGCCCATAGGATACCACTCTAACATAGACGGACAGGCCTTCTTCTTCCCATACACCTGCTGGCCTGAGTACCTCTGTTTTTATGGAGGGTTTTCCCACAGAGAGGTGAGTCTATAGGACAACACGGCCCGGGGGCCAGACCCGGTCCCTAACCATCTTAATCCGGCCCATGGCGGCCTCAAAGGAAACTAGAAAAAGTGCTCCTCGGAGGTCATGGTCTCCACCAGGTCAGGTGTAGGCCAGCAATGTTTGGAATTCACCAATCAGGATGGAATATGAAAAATAGGACAGAGCTGTCTTGATCACTTGACTATAGAGATAATGTGTACCGATTTGCGTGACGTTTGGACAAAATTTGTAGGAGTAATATAAAGAAAAAATGTTTTGCAAAAATTGGTGTCCTGGTGGCGCGATCATAGGGCAATGTTAAAAGGGTGGCATTTGTTCCTTAACGTAGTGCGAATGTGCGGGCAAAGTTTCACCGCAATCGGACGCTGCTTTCATGATTTGCGGCATTTTGTTCAAAACGGGCCACTCCTGCGAACTTTAGATGTCAATCTAAGCCAATCAGGATGATATATAAAAAAATCTGAAAGACCCGTTTCGTTACTGTGTACCGATTTGCGTGATGTTTGGACAAAATCTGTAGGAGTACTGTCAAAAGATGTGTTTTGCACAAATCAGCCTCCCGGTGGCGCTATGACATTTGAAAAATGTGGCATCCAGGGAGTCGCTGTGATCAAGCGGCAGCCAATGGTGCCGGAGATTAGCTGTCCACAGACGGAACCACACACACACACACACGGACGGACAGACAGACAGACAGGGTGCAAAACAGTCTCGGACATGCCTTTCGGCCTGGCGGAGACAATGATAAAAGCTGAAGATTTTCAGGCAAATAATTATTTTCGATTCCAAATATTGGCACACCACAAAGTGGTGCATATGATGCAATTGGCAAGATAGAAATTAGCAGGCTAATTTAAAAGTTGATAATACATTGAGGTGGATTGTATTTAAAACTGTAGGCTAAGTAATCTCATATACAGCTGTAAAATAAAATAAAAGTCACCATTTTGTGTCTACCAACTTCACGCAGTTTTAATATAATACTTCACTATGTGTTTCAATGTTTTGGCCCCTCAAAGTCACGTCAGTATGGCAAAACATGTTGCCCACCCGTTCTATAGCACCTCCTGAGCTCTGTGTCTCCCCATAGGATCCCACTGTAAGACCACTCTCTAAGAGTGGTCTTACAGTAAATAATATACCAAACACACATTTTTGTGTTAATATATAATATACATATAATATATAATATATATATTGTCTCTGTCGGGCAGAAACCTCCCATCTCCATGTTTTAACTTTTTGTGTTTTTTCGTAAATTAATAGCCATACCTACTACAGTGTCACACAAAAGTATTAAAAGTAGTGGATTTACAAGCTCAAAAGTTGGCACGCCAAGCATGTTTTTTTTTAAAAAGCTTGTAGATCTGCTACTTTTGCTACTTTCGAATTTGAATCCTGTAAAGAAAAGTTTTGGACATATGAGGTTTCCACCCACAGAGAGGATATGACTGTTACATACTTGTACCTTGTCAACAGGGCTTCGTTTGCCAAAAGCTGCAGGCAACAGTCATGCAGCGCATACGGGTCAATGTATTTAACCTAACCTACATAAGTTGTGTGTTCATCTTATATGTTGCTAGGCAGTCAGTCTACTAGGATGTCTAGACATAATTCTATGTTTACACAGGTATCTAAATAATCTTTAAGCAAACATATAATTAAAAATGCATTATGGGACAGACATGTTAGCTCATGTCTGTCAACGTTAGCTCACAGAACCAGCCTACAGAGCCTACTAGACTCCATTCTCAAGATTGCTATACTGTAAATTGTCAGCAGATGGGGCTAGAGTCTCAGTTAAAACCCAGGAACTCTCAGGAGACTTCAGTCGTGTTCATGGTACAGTTATATAACTTTGGTTAATAATAATATCTTCTTTTGTTAGTCCACCGATGTTAAAGGTGATTACAGTTATATTAATAGGGTTATCAAGAGGTAACTACCCTTCACAGATGTCTTGTATAACAGCTGTGCACAGAATATTGATACATTCTGAAAGTTCACAAATTTTATACTAGGATTTCTGGGGTGAAAAACATTATGAAGGATCATTATTTACTCATGGTGATAAATCATTATAAAGGGGGACGCCGGCCCCCCTTCATAGACGGTCACCCTATCGCTCTATTTCAATTAACTATAATTTTTTATATAATTCTATATTATATTATAATTCTATACTATACTTCTGGGTAAAATCTGGGTGATGCTTCACTTACTCTAAATATCTTGACTGGAATAGGCTAAATGTCTTAATCATGTGGCATTCTTTGATTGTTTGTTTACTAAAGGAAGTTGTACATAGACATCAGCTACTCTACCATTTAATTATGTGATAATGAGATATATGGATATGTGTGAATTTACATAGTATTTGCACCAATGTTAGTATATTCATATTCAGGTCTGATTAGTGAGTTGCTCAAACCAGGCCCCTTTGCTCTTAGGGCTCTAAGTGTTGAACTTAATTTATTTATTAAATGATAAATATAATAATACATACGTTCCACTGTCCCCAGTAGGCTATACCCACTCACCCAACATAAATCTCAGGATTGAGGCAAATTGAGGCCACTCTTGCGGCATCATCACCGATCCTCGGTGATATGGATGCTGAGGAACTTGAAGCTATACTGACTCTGAACAGCAGACCCATTGATGTAGATGGGGCCCATGCAGCGTCTCTCCTTTCTGTAGTCTCCGATCAGCTCCGGAGGTCTTGTCAATGTTGAGAGAGAGGGCATTTACCTTCCAGAAAAAATATTATGCACACCCATTTGTCACTGGTGCAGGACAAGGTAAGTAATAGCATAAAGAAAAAGTAAACAGCGTAAACAACAGCTTTTAGCTCTGAAATGTTTTACTGAGCAAAATACATCACAAAGACATACACAAGGTCGTGTTCGTCATGTATTTTGCACAGTAAAAAATGTCTCTCCTGTCGTCAGTGACCAGGCCTATCACCAATTTGGAGCTGTGTGTGATGCAGTCATGGGTGCAGTGCCTCAACCTTTCTAATTTCAAGGTTGCCCAATTTGACATGCATAAGGCCATGGACCCCCATTTGATCATATGTTTTAACTCAATCTAAGAACATTTTTATTACATGATTTGGTCCGATATGATCTCTTATTTAGGCCAGAATTCCTTTACAATCTATGTACATACTTTACTGTAGTACATGGGCCCTGCTATCATTCCCCGCCCTGATTTGTGTTAGTCTGGCCCCGTACAAACAAAATTGACACAAGGCATCAGTATCCTTTACCATAACCTCCCAACCCCATCCATCCATCCATCCATCCCCCTGTGCCTTTTCATACATGTGCACAATTCCAAATCAATGTCATCACAAATCACCACTGACACATATGTTGGGAGGAAGGGGTGTACCTCCTGGTGGAGGTTTGTGCTCCACTGAGCTCCCCTTTCAAGTTTCAGTAAGGGTCAAGGAGCTCTCTCACGCTCCCCTGATGAATCATACCCATTTCTCACATCTTCCATCTCTACATGCTTCAATACATAGCCTACTACCTTCCCTCATGTATTTTTTTCCCCCTGAGCACACTTCTTTTATACGATTATTCTAGGATCACAGGGATAATGACCACTTTGGCTCAGACCAGTTGGTTGCAGGTGTAAAAACAATTGGACTCTACTTCTGGCTAGAGTCATCAGCTAAACATAAAATGTAAATGCTTTATATGACCCAAGTAATAGGACACTAAACATGGATTCATATCCATGTGTCTGTATACTAGGCAGCACTCACCGCCATGACAGGAGGAACAGTTGTGAACTTGTGACCGAATAGAGAGGTGTGTTGCCAAAGAGGACAGTCATGATGAATCTGATACTTACATCCAACAGACTCTGCTCTGAGAACAGCGCTGTAAGTGAATAGGAGGGAGAAGATGAACACAAGACACATGACACCACTGACACCATGTAAACTTCCAAGATTCACACAGTTTAGCTGTTGTGTCCTTCCGTCTCATGGGGGACATCAACCTTTTGAACGTAATGCAACTTACCACAGGAGCTGGCCATGCCGCCTCCTGGGATGATTTTGATTATTTTGTGTTGACCTGACAAAGATCAAAACCATGTCAAATGTTTGCATTAACAAAATAAATCTGAACGTGGGCTTGGCTGGCAGGTTCTACGTAAAACATGGCCTTGCACTTAACCCAGCAGCATCCACTGTTGATGAGCATATAACTTCCCACTAAATTGTGTAGTACAATGAATTTTCCATCAGTCATTCTTCCAAACTGTCCAAACGAGGCCAACTAGTGTTTTAACTGAGAAAGATTACTAGTGGTTTTCATGTCATCTTCTTCTGTACCAACAATATAGTGTCAGGAGTTAAACTCTGACACACTTGATGCTGGTATGGCTTTGTCAGGCAGCATAGATAATAAAGAAATAACCAATATTACTCACCATTAACCAACAGCAGCTTCATATTTAATATCTTTGTTAAAACTGAAAAATAACCAGTGTCAATAAAGTTACCGTCACGACTAATACAGCATACTCAGTTCGCCTCCTAATAAATGAATACATGTATAACTGAATGACTAAAAGAGCGAGGAGACGACACAGCGAAATGAAGCGAGGACAACCGGATCCGTTTTTACCAGTTTTTTTGTTTGTTTTTTTAATGAACCCTGATTACACTTTTAATTACAAATAAAGATGAAAAGATAAGGAGCGAAACAGAAGTACAGATGCTTCCTCCTATACGTGACGAGCGCCAGTCTCTCTCCCTCTCCGTCCGCTCTCTCACCAGTGGCCGCTTGCTAGTGAGGAGGACCGGGACCGAGACGAGAGAGACAACTAAGGAGAGGGTGGACATTTTTCAAATAATACAACGGTTAAACAATACAATGTTTTTTTTTTCTTTTTTTTCTTTACAGAAATCCCACCCCTCCAAAATGGAAAATATATATATACACAAGATCCAAGAAAAATAAAATACAAATGAGAACAATGTTTTTTTTTTCTTCAATATAATGTGATGGGGTTATATGAACCCCCTCCCCCTCTTCTTTTCTCCATGGTAACAAGGTTACCGGGTTAACCGGTGAGCTTGAAAAAAACGATAATAGGCTTCTTGAAGTGATCTAGCAAGCCAACTTATGACAGGAGGGAAATAAAACAAATTCATAATAACCAGAGGATCATGGAGAAGAGGTGGGCCCTGGGCGAGGGGGTACAAAATTCATCAAAAAAATTGTTATGTTAATAATAGAATAATTACAATAGCAACAGTAATACATCTTGGAAAATATAGAAGAAAATTATAAAATAAAAAAACAGCAATGATGAGACTGAGGGAAGTAAATATTAACATGTTGGGAAAAGGTTAAGTGTTTTCTATCTCTTCAATAGAGCCATTAGCAAAGGCTATCTGCTCAATAACGTCGCTTGTCGAAAATCGGTCATATTTGACAAGCCACTGTACGAATTATGCTTAACGCAGTGCAGGCGGGACAGTTGGTTATGGGATCAGAACTCAGTCAAATTGTATTTTCCAGTAATTTGCTTTAACCTCCTCTCTTGTCACAGATGGGTGGGGGCTGCGGCCAAAGAATATTTTAAACAGTTTCAGTTAAGCTGTCGATCACAGAAAAGTACACTTTGTTACTGAATTGACACTCAAATACTTGTTTGTGATTGTCTAAACTTTCCATCGCTACTGGAGTATGTGGCAAACCAAACCCACCTGGGACGCAAGGTTAAAAAACAAATGCTGGGGATTAGATAGAAATTAATTCTTCTGGCACTCTTGAGCAGGGCAAGGAGATAAGCTAAAAGGCTCTACTCAATCGGGCATAAAAAATAAATAAAAAACTCAACCGGTTTTCAGTTCACTCCTCAGGACAGAGAGCCTGAAGAAATTATATATATATTTTTGTGTTAAAGATGTTAAAGAGCACCATAATGCCCACTGGATGTCACCACATGAAACTGACTGCACACATGGGAATTCAAGCTTTTTCCAAATGCTCTGGATTATCAGCCGATACTATTTGACCTAGGTCTGTTTAGGATACAGTTGACTGGACAGTCTGGACAAGAAAAACTAGGACTAAACCACTCTAGCCAAAACGTTATTTGACCAGGCTTCTCTGAGCTGTGTTCAGTGGCTTTGTGTGTGCATATTCTGTTTGTTAAAGAAGGGGGTTTCACCACACACACACACCAACCAGCCGACTACCCACATCACGGGAAATCCCTCTCTCTCCACTCCTTTCTGAGGTTGTGTGATGTCATTTCCTGTGTGTGCGTGTGGTTTCTATGGTTACGCCGTCTACACAAGAGACAAGCGGGGGTGTCTGATGTCGTATGTGAAGTCATGTTCCTTAACTCCAGCCACTGAGAAGCCTCACTCTCTAACCATAGCATGTCAGTGCGTTTTCTGTGTTAAGTTTGTCTGTACATATGGGTAGTACTCTTCAGACCACCCCACAAACACAAAAGTCCACAAAGCTGCTTGAGGCAACTGTCCAAGCTTAAAAGTAAAATCCACCCATGTCCTTAAAAGTGGTCCTAAGAGCCTCCGATTCACCCTTCTCCCCCCCCCCCCCCCTCACATTGAGGGGAAGAGGTTGAGACACATATGGACACCTGTTTTATGTCTGTGTGCAGTCCATCTACACCCTGGGGCTGTTCCAGGAACAACAAGTCCATTACCAGGTCCCCATTATGAGCTCAGAGCCTCAGTCTCCATCTTTTATACAGAGCCCAGTGGAATAGCTTGTGCAAACATTTCTTAGCATTTGTTTTAACCCATTTAGACCTGGAACGCATCTGTGTCACATTAGGTTTAATTGGCTATTCAAAAATAGCAGATATACAAGCTCATAGCGTGGCACCGAGTGCCGCGCTATGAGCTTGTAGATCTGCTATTTTTGAAAAATCGTGAAAAAATATGTTTTATATTTTTTTTTCAAAAAACGTTTTGGATTTAGAAAACCTTTTTAGAATCGGCCTCAGGTCTTAATGGGTTAAACTACTTGGGAGGCCCAGGTGGGTGAGGAGGGTAGTGAAAAGGGACGACGCAATGAGTGTGAGAATGTTTGGGAGGGAAACCACAGTAAAGTATGCAAATGTAAATTCTGCATGCTTTTCCGTGGCCGGCTTGCCTACCTGACACTATGGGAATAGTACTGATGTGGTTTAGACCCCACCCACATGGTACGCCGCAGTGTAGTCAAAAAAACAAAACAAGAAAATGTTATTTGTACATACTACTCAACCCACATTTGGTTACACGTTTGCTGTCAATCATTTGTCCTGAACTCGCCCCCGGTCCTCCTTCCCCTGAATACACAATACCTGCATTATTATACAACAACAAAAAATACATTTCTGAATTCGGTGGCCTTTTCAATGCAGCTTAATGGCCGGGAGAAGGCAGAGGCTGCATCATACTGATAATATATGCCCGATAACAATATATAATATATCTCTTAACCATTAAAAATAGTAGGCTTTTCCTGATTTGTATCAAATGACCGTACTGAAATATAACATTTGTTTTCAATATATATTTCAATAAAATATATGTGTATTTTTTACTTGTATGTCTCTTTTATAAAAAAAAGAAGGCAAGGTGGTACAGTCAGTGTGTGTGTGTGTGTGTGTGTGTGTGTGTGTGTGTGTGTGTGTGTGTGTGTGTGTGTGTGTGTGTGTGTGTGCGCGCATTGCTAAAACCTTAGCTGGGTGGGAGTAGGTAGTCACTGAAAATAAATCTTTTGATGGTTTAAAAAAGGCACAATCTTACATGGAATTCTTTGTTCATTAAAAGGGGCACAATATTTTTTCTTACTCGCACTGATAAAATGGTCTTGTGGTTTAAACATCTTACTCGAAGGTTCGCCTGAGTTAGCCTTGAGGCTCCACATTCATATCATGGTTCCCGCTCTCCGCAGACAAATCATCTCAGAATCGTTGAGTCCCTGTCCTCATAACATCATATAAACATGTTAGATAGGCTATTATCTCAACAACAACAAATAAAATAAAGAAAATAATTAAAAACCCTCAGATCACGGCAAATGCCCTTAAAATCAGCATCCAAAAATACTGTCCATGTCCTTAAGAGGCACTAGTGTCCTTAGATGGAAGGAATACAGTCTGTACAACAGAGGAAAGCAGAAT
The DNA here is from genome assembly GCF_963454915.1 of Gymnoscopelus microlampas. NCBI lineage: Eukaryota > Metazoa > Chordata > Actinopteri > Myctophiformes > Myctophidae > Gymnoscopelus > Gymnoscopelus microlampas. The sequence goes on from NC_139952.1 coordinate 35,513,486, forward strand.
AAAGGTATTGTACACTGCCAGTCGCCTCAACCTGCTCCCTCTTTTTCAAAGATTGTGCCAAGTCACCTATAACAAGAGAGCCCACACACGTCTGAGTGGTGTACTCTGAAAAGTTCCTCTCAAGGCCCGATGTTTCACATCAAACTTTGGGTCCACAGTTTAAAATTCATGTCCATTAACTACAGGCTCTTCACCTTGATCCGAGTTCCTGATTTCCTAATGACTTTGTGCCACAGTGGAGGAGACCAATAAAGTCCGAAAGATTCCGGCGGGCTCCACTGTTCCAGAAAATGTATTAAGGCCTGACAGACTTGGTTTTCAAGGGTTTGGTTCAAGAGTGCATAGTGATCATTCAATGGCCATCTTCGTACTGCACCATGGCATGACTCCTGAATCTGTTCAGTTCATCCACATCTCGTTTACATCTGCAGGCACTGTACAGCATGTACAGGTCAGTCAGAATTGTACACTGTGGGCTATGGGTAGAGGAAAGGATTATCAAGAATGCCTAGTTGACAGAGAGCTCACTCCCCTCAACCCCAAAATAGTCTTATGTCTTCAGGCCAGAACTGAAGAGTTTGTTTTTAGATTCACTCCTCAGTCCAAAAGATCAGCCTGTCCAAGGCTCCACTTTGATCATTCAACTTGTAAACGACTGGTGGTGGTTGGGACAACAAAACCTCTCAGTGTTTCATTTTAAGTAACATCAAGGTCCGTTTGTGTGTGTGTGTGTGTGTGTGGCAGGGGGGGGGGTCATCTGAAGGGTCAGAAATGCATTAAAAGCCTTTCAATTACTTCCAACACTGATCATTCATCTGTCTGGAGTGAAAGAGAGACGAGATGAGCAAGGCTTGCACTTTTGGGGTGGAATGGTTGACAAATCCACACTAGCTAGCTATGAAATACCAGTGCGCATTTTACCAAGCTAGCAACCAAAGTACATCCACTGAGAACATTTCATAATAGTGACTGAGCCCAAAGGGCATCCCTGACAGACTACCTCTTGTGGAATGACTGGCATGGCTGGCACTAAGAGGACTAAGAGGCATTGGAAAGGCAGTGGGCAACGTCTAAGGGCCATTAGGCTCTCACTAATATCATGAAGGGATTAAAAATACAAGTCAGTAAATAGGCTAGATATGGTTATTTCTTAGTGTTTCAATCTGCAGCCATTCTATTCTGCCTGCTGTGTTCACGTCGAATAAGGTGTCTTGGTTAAAAAAACAAAAAGGCAATATGTCTCATCTCTCAACATGTGAGGCTACACAGGCACTTTGTTTTCCTCTAAAATCTGTGTGTGCGTATGTGTGTTAAGTGTGTGTCTATGTGTAGTGAGTGTGTCGAGAGCAATTCCAGAGCTGTGTGTTTGTATGCAAGGAGAGAGAACCCTGGTGTTGAGTGTGTGTGTGTGTGTGTGTGTGTGTGTGTGTGTGTCTCAGCACCCTGTGTTTTCCAGAGACAGTTGTGCCGTGGCTCTCTGCAGCTCGGAGCTCGCTCTGCGCTGGGTGGGCGGAGGTGGCAACACCACCCCTAAGGTGACAGCTCCCGCTCTTCCTCCATTCTCCACCTCTCCTCCTCTCCTGCCCGGCTCTTCTCTCATCCTCTCGACACCCTCTTCTTCCTGTTTCTCGGCCCGGACCTTCTTGTCCTCTGCCTCGTCCCTCTCGCCGTCGGCCTCCATCTTTTGATCTTCGCTCCAGCGGCGCTTGAAGCGCAGCTTGAGGGGGATGCAGCGGGTGCCGCCGGGGCTGATGGGAGACGACCCCGGACCCGGACTGGGCTCGCTCTTCAGGCTGGCGAGGGGGAACGCCGGGACGCCACTTAGGGGCGGGGTGGCGGGTGTCTTGAACACATCTTCGTCCTCCTCCAGGTCCTCTGAGTTGACGTGAGGTTGCCGCAGTGGGAAGGCAGGGTGGGGGTGGTGAGGAGGAGGCGCAGTGCCGTTGGTCTGGTGGTGGTGGTGAGGGTGAGGATGATGATGGTGGTGGGGGCGGCGGAGCGGGTGGAGGTGGTGGTGAGCGGCCAGGGTGAAGACGTCGCCTTCATCGTCCTCGTCGTTGTCGTGGTGATTAAGGTCCTCGTCCTCGCTGATGTCTGTCACCTCCACCTCCTCCTCTGATTCGATGTCGGAGATCGGCTCCACCTGGGGACAAGAAAAATAGAATTAGCACTAGTTTCATTTTAAAAAAAAAATCATAGAAGATTGCATGCAATTGATTTAGGCACCAAGCTGAAACATGTCAAATGTGTTCAATGATTAAGGAAAACACGACTTCTCCATCTTCCACTGATCTTACCTTGATCGTAGGAGGTCCCACGGCAGAGTTAGAGAGCAGGCCTGAACCAGAGTAGGCAGAGGATTGGCTGGAAGAGGAGCCTAAAGAAGCACTCCCTCCATCCCTCTGCTTGCGGCCCAGCGGCGGCGGCTGCAGCTTGAACTTGAAAGGTGACGGGTGCTGCTGCCCCAGGCCCTCCTCCCCTCCTTCTCCTCCTCCCGGCGGCCGGCTCAGCGAATGGGGAAGCGGCAGGGGCGGGCCGTGGAGGTGATGGGCGGCCGGCTTCTCTGGGGCGGGGCGGTGGGGCTGAGGGATGACGATGTTGGGGTAGTGGAAGAAGGCACGAGGACTGAGGTGGTAGTTGTAGACGGACTGGGTGTGCGCCTGCAGGTAGCGCTTCATGTCCTCCTGGTTGAAGGAGAAGTGGGAGCCCAGCATGGGGGAGGAGAGAGACGGGGACGGGGTGTAGGGCAGGTGAGAGGTGGGGGTCATGGAGAGGGCCGGGGACAGATTCGGCGCCAGGTGGCCTCCGGGGCCCGGCAGTGGGGAGACGGGGAACGGGGACAGCGGCTCGCTGTGGACCCTGGGGGCTGGCCTCGGGAGGTTGGGTGCCCCCCCGTAGACTCTGAACAGAGAGTCATGAGTGAGGCGGGGATGGAGCAGGCTCCTGTAGGCCCTCTCTGCACCCCCTACGCCTCGCTCGTCGGCCCCCACGGCCTCCTCCAGCTCAGAGTTGGTGGAGGTGCCGTCGCTGCAGTCGCTGACGGAGCCGCGGGCCATGCGGCGGGCCACGCTGCTGAACATGCCCGGGCTGCGCAGGTCCTCGTTGGGGGACAGCACGTCGGACGGAGTGGAGGGTGGGAAGCGGAAGTGGGTGCCCCCGCTGGGTACGGGAGGGGCACTCTGGGGGACGCCACGACCTGGGAGAGAGAAAGAAAGAAATGGGGGGGGGAAGAGGAGGATTAGGGACACTGTTTTTGAGAGGAATAATTGCACATATAGAAAGTAGTGTATGTTTGTGTGCGTATGTGATAATCTGTCACATAACCAACATTAACCTGAGGGTCACTGACATACAGAAAACGTCTCTGGGACACACTAAAGCCTCATTAATGCTTGCTGTACCTCTGCTCTCTAGGCCTGCAGCGAGCGGAGGGGAGACAAGATAAAAGGGGTCGTCTGTCCCCCGAAGGAGGGAAAGACACATCCGTCCGCATTAACTCCAGATCTTAGCTCGACATATGAAGATAAATACCAGAGACTAATGTAGGGGGCTTTAGCGAGCCCCTACAACACATACAGCAAACGGTAGAAGACGTGCTGTGAGCAACAGTATATAATCGTCTATGATCAGACGGAATGAAGTGCAAATCAAATGCACGTGTTACATTTGCAGACACAGCAGCTAAATCTGTCCATGAAAAATTATCACTTTCTAGCGTCTGTCGTAGTTATTATAACAAGACTGAAGTAACAGTTAAACGTGTTTTTCAATGTGTTTCAAAAAGAAAATTTGGGATCTTGGGATTGGGAAGGGGTCGGAGCTGGCGGGGGAAGCTTGAAGAGGTGTCACTTCATGCAAATGAGAAGCATGCTTAGCCAGGCGACGATGATGCGATAAAACCGGTTCCGGAAACGGTCCAAATATGATGGAACCGATTCTGGTTCCTCAATGTTGGATCCAGTTTCAGCGGTTCCGGATCCCAAAACTTATCACAACTCCCCTATGGCGATATTAATAGGGCTGCATTTAACGGAATCCAAATATTGTGCACCCAATATGAATAAACAAAACAAAGAGGCTCTGTGTCCATCTATTACAGCCTGATTGTCTATAAATGTTTGTCACCAAGTAGCCACGTTGTTGCTCAATTTCATACCTACAATTGCTACATAAAAAGTACTGTATAAAAAGTAGTGCATTTTGATTATAGTCCATTTCTGCCAATCTCAAGATCGACACACCCACCAAGAGCATCAGAGGCGTGAAGCATCGAGTCGCGCAGGCGTGACGCTCAGGTCATGTGTATCTGCACCGTAAGCCATGTGTTCCCTTCTCAGTTTCTCTCCATTTCTTTCCCTCGTTCTTCCTTTCTTCTGCTTCCATATTCATCTCTCCCTCTCTCTTTTCTTTGCTCCTTCATGCTCTCTCTGTCTGCATCTTCTCCTCACTCCTGCCAGTGAGACTGTGGCACTGTGATAAATTCTTGGCGTCCGAGCACGTGCCAGGATTAAATATTGGAAAGTCACTGTGCCTGCCATCACAAACATGGGTTGGGTTGCCCCGTATTTTCCAGTAACACTGAACGTGTGTGTGTGTGTGTGTGTTTGAGTCTGGGCGTGTGCGAAGCTGTGTGTGTGCATGTATAAATGTGTGTCCGCACACTTTGTGATATTGCGCGCGCACGCACGCACGCACATACACACGCCAGGGGAAAAAAAACCTGTGGATGCCTATGTGTGTGTTTCAGCGCAGGGTGACGTGCACATGCACGTGCAAGTGTGTGTGTAACCATCATATCACAACATGTCAGACTGGGAGCCACATCACAGGGTGCCTATAATAAAATCTTCATGCTGCACTTATGTCACCCAGTATCCATTGCTCCATATGGCCTCTGTTTATACTGGGTGGCCGGGACTGGGACCATAATACTTCAGAGGAGGGAAAATACGGGGGGGGGGGGGGGCTTAAGGGTAAACAGCGACGTGGCACTAGTGCTGGCCAATATATCAAACTCTCCATTATGATGGATATATATTGTCAGGAAACGTATGAAAAATACAATAGCTTTATCCAAAATACCTTTTGTTTTAATTGCATGTCTCAACAGATGAGGAAGAGTAAACAATTAACCAAATCGATTCCTCTACCCCCCTTTGAAGGACCACACCTGTAACTGTCTAAACACATCAGGTTCGGCAATATGCCGTACATACATTTAGCCTTAAATCACTTAAACCGGATATACTTTGTTAATCGGGGTCTCCCCAGGGTCTATACTTGGTCACCTCGGTTTTCCCTCGACACCAAATCTCTTTGCCTAAAATAGCATATGCTCTGATTTTTAGACGTTGCAGTTGTCATACATTTATCCAAACACTACAGAGCATGGAGGCGTATGGGTGGCACAGGGGTAAAGTTCCTGCCCACCACAGTTATGTGGAGACTGGGGCTCGATCCCTCCACGGTGCATCCAGCTTGGCCAGACGCAACAGGCCATATTTGTGGGTGGGAAGTAGGGCTGGGAGGCAATCCCTGTCGCTGCCCTAGTGACTACTACAGCTATGGTCAGGGCGCCCGTTCAGCGGGCCACTCCCGAGCCACTGACACCCCAGCCCCAGTGCGTGCATCTATGTATATATGACTGTTAACACTGTTTATGTGTATGGGTCAGTCACTTACACATACTTGCAGAGTGAGTTTGAAAACATGACCAACGACAAAAAAACTCCCATACCTACTGGGAGGAATACAACAATGTGCGAACATAGCAGCAAGATTTGTGAACTGTTGCGATAAAAGAAGATTAGCCAATGGAATACAACCACCCTAAGGACTACTAACCATTGAGTTTCCTGCACTATCTGTACCGAGTAGACCTCTAGACCTACTGCACATATAAACAGAGCTGCTACCTTTAAACACATTGTAAATCTGAGGCTTCTTTTGTATACCATTTAAATAGTTTTGAGAAAAAAGGCTGCCATTTGTCCTAAAGTGACTGCAAAAGATTGATGTTATTTGTCTCAAAAAGTTTTATACCCTTTACATATAAAATGTACATAACGACGCAATGTGACATAGCTCTGTTTAACACAATGCTGTACCGCCTCCAACTGTATATACTTTCCCCATTTTCAACTGTTTTGATTATATTTTGACACTTGCTTCGGCAATGTAAACGTATGTTTTCTCATGCCAATAAAGCTCCTTTGAATTGAAATTGAATTGACTGACTCTGTGTGTGTGGAGAGGACACATGTATACGGCCTGATTTATAATGACGCTTTGTGAGGTTGTAGATGGCGGGCAAGTATAAAGCAGAGATGACAGCATAGTAATTAGTCAACTTTCTTGTGTGCATGTGTGCGTTTTTACATACCAGTTCCCATGTCAATGAACGGGTAGTTGACCAGGACCAGTTTGTTGAAGTTGAACTTGTATGTAAACCTCTTCCCTTTGGTCTTGTGCAGGATCCTCTTGTTGTAGTAGTATCTAAAAGAAAAATAAACCACATATCATATACAGTAGACAGTGGTCAACTTACAGCATAGTTAACAGCTGTTTATAGGTTTTAACTTGGCTTTTCAAAGTCTTTATTCAGAATTCCTTGAGGCTAAGCTTTACCGTACATCGCATGTCCCGGGAAAATTGAATGGTAAACGAGGCTAATCCTCATCATCAGCATCTTGGAATATGAATAGCTTTTAATCTTCAAGATTAATACATTATGTTGTGGTTAGGAGGCCCCAATAAGACCCATTTTAAGTCCCCTGGGTTCATATAAAGCGACAGAAAGTACAGAACGCCATATGGCGAGATTGACACATTTTCAAGATGAAATAGAAAACTTAGCAGAGGCCCATGTGTCTTTAATTGTCTTTTAAGTCATTTGGATGTTATTTGTTTAGCGTTTGTTTTTATTAGATAATACGCAGAGCAAGCGTGACAGGAGAGACATGAAGAGACAGAGCGGATGATTTAGTGATGCAGTAAAATGGTACAGTTGAAGTGTAAACAAAGGAGCAACAGAAATTGGAATGGAAATGGAAGAGGAAAGAATGAGAAAGGGACGAGACAGAATGTTAAAACAAGAAGAGAAAGAAAGCAAGAAAAAAGGAAAGCAGGGGGATGAGTGAACGACAGTAAAACTGCGGTATGGTGTGTGTGTGTATGAATTAAGCACACACAAAATCATAATTCAAACGTTCATCGCCGGTGCGGTAATGTCACATAACCTCTTTTATAATTCTCTAATCATTAGTGTTAATAGCTAGCCGCCTCCATTACGAAGAGCGACGCATGCCTAATTTGTGCTCCGTCGTACGACAGCGTCACGCGCCAAAAAATATCAGATTTACAGGTGTCGCAGAGGCGGCACGTTGTGAGCTTCTAAATTTGCTCTTTTTTGGCAAGGCGGCACTGTCATACGACAAAGTATAAAATCAGACTTAGTCATCCCAAATGATAAAATATACTAAGTGGTCCAGAGGCAGGAAGAGTAGGTCACCATCAGCAAAATTGCACATCTCTGACTAATAGCATAGCCCATTAAAACCGGGGAAAGCATCCGTGTCATTTTAGATTTTAGCGTTGGCTTTTCAAAAACAGCAGATGTACAAGCTCACAGCGCGTCACTTCGCGCCTGTACATCTTTTATTTTTGAACATTTTTTTAAAAATCGTGAAAGTGTTTGAAAAAGTTTGACAACTACCGATTTAGAAGGCACTTGTAGAATCGACCTCAGGTCTTAATGGGATAAAGCCCTAATTAGGTTCGTCATACGACCGCATTGAGGCTTGAAGCACCCGGCTCTCTCATGATGGAGATGAAAGCAGTGCTCTCCATTCATCGTACATGACTACTTCGGTGTGAATAGAGTGCTAGTCTATGATATACGGCAGAACAGAACAGAACAGAGTAAAGTAGTTTTGACTGACTGAACAGGAAGTTCTTTTAGCCGTGTGTGTGTGACTCAGTAAGTGAAGGACCTCTCAACCCTCAAAGCCTACCTGCTGCTGTTAGAGATGATTACTCACTCACATGTACACACTCTGCACAACAAGGCAGGTATAACACATGCCCACATAAACGTAGGCAAGATAATATACAGGTACCGATACAATATGCAGACTCCATACATTTGCACACATACATCACACGTATAGTGGGCAAGATGCCAAGAAATGCATGCACACATGCACGCACACACACACACACACACACACACACACACACATACATCAGTATGACAGACCCAGACTCACATACGGGCTCAAGCTTGCACTGGGCCTTTGAAGAGCATTTGAACTCACTTCAAATAAAGTAGAAAGGACTTCTACTGTACAGCATATATTATACCACAGCTCATTTCTCTCTCTCACACACACACACACACACACACACACACACACACACTTCAAAGTGTGCAATATGAATCAAGCACTTAACAATTAAGGGGTGAAAGGCTTTCGCTCTGTGATTTCAGAATTAATTAAGAGCTTCATTGGTGTAGGAGCTTCATAAAGCACAGAGGGAGTTTGAAGCTATGTTTAACTGCAGCTGGGGGCCCGTTTTAAAAATCAAACCGGTAGATGTTCCTTTAGCCTACTATTAAATCAATTGCAGCTTAAAACGTTTCTACTTTTAGATACAATGTGGAATTTATTTGAAAGTGCGCTTGTTGGTTATGTTCATATATCTTCTTGCATCAAGTCAAGCCCATTTTCTTCACCTGCTCGTTCTAACACTTCCAGACAGTTTCTCTCTTTCCGTTTTCTCGCCAAAGACTCTGTTTTTTCTCTGTTTTTACCCAGTTTAGTTGGAGAAGATTCTGTGACACGATCCATAGGTTTATCAGTAATACAGTCAGTCAGAAGGACTCTAAATGGCACACAAAAGAAATCCCCCATGTGTTTAATAAAAAAGGGGCCTGGGTGTGTCCAGGGCTGAGGGTGACATGATGAATACAGGTATAAACAGAGACCATACTGTCGTGGGGCCAAAGGGAAGGCAGGTCAAAGCATCTTGTAGAAGGTGGAACGTTGGAGACAATCAAGACACAGATGGACTGGAGGAGGGCTGACATATAGCGAGTTCTCTGTCTGTGTGTGTCTGTGTGTGTGTGTGTGTGTGTGTGTGTGTGTGTGTGTGTGTGTGTGTGTGTGTGTGTGTGTGTGTGTGTGTGTGTGTGTGTGTGTGTGTGTGTGTGTGTGTGTGTGTGTGTGTGGTGAATAGGCAGTGTAACAAGTCATCACCATAGTGAGCTATAACCCACACCAACCTCCGACACAGGGGGGATGTTACACCGATGAGTCACTGTGTGTGTGTGTGTGTGCGCGCGCGTATGTGTGTGTGCACGTGCGTGTGTATCTGTCAGTGTTTCTTTGTACAAAGATGATAAGAAAACAGACAGGGAGCGAAAATAAAACATCTCATGTGCTGCACAGAGGGACATGGTGTGCCTGTGTTTGCGTGTCTATTTTAGCTGTCACACGAGCAGAAGATCTGTGAGACACACAAGTCATGAATGAAAAAAAAAACTGGCTTCATCTCTTTTTATTCTTCCTCCTTTCATCTTCCGTTCGTTAAATTGGTATTTGTGTTTTATTAGATCCTGTACAGTGGAGTGACGGCACGAGAGGGAAAAGAGACAGACGCCACATGACCACTTTACTCAGTTCATTCCCCTGCACTCTGTTCTTTGATGCCTTGTGTTGTTGTGCGTCTGTTTTATTGATTACTGTGTTTTCTGTGTATTTAGTCTATTAAGAGCAAGTGCGCCGTGGTATTGCTTTTGCTGTAAATCTAATTTCCCATTTTGGAAATGAAAAAAAAGAAAGAAAGGACTAATGTGGAAAAAGTGATGAAACAGACTTCAATTCATAAGACAAAGTGGCGTGACAGCACAGTCCCTCTTTTCTGTTTCTGACAGCTGCCCATACCCTGTACTGGACCCGTGCAGGAACCAAACAGGTTAAAACAAACAACGGATATGTCTGATACCTTTTACACACAAACACACACACACACACACAGTTCTTATCTCAACTCAATCCATGGCTCTCTATCACTCTATCCTGTCTACTTAATATACGTTCAGATTAGACCAGCTGATCTAAGGCACAAAATGTTGGACCTCCATCAAACACACACACACACACTTAACCTTTACTTTAGAGCTCTTCTGAGTTCATCCGAGGTTCAAACTTCCTAGTTTCCCGACAAATAACATATTCGTGCTCACACACACACACACACACACACACACCTCATCCTTTATCTAGGCAATTTGTAGAGTTTATCATAGTTCATTCAAAGTTCAACTCTTCCGGGTTCCTCCGAGTCAACGGCACATACACACACATGCACTTTTGTTTCCTCTCCTTTACCTTTGTGTTTAAAGTTCTTGCCTTTGCTCCAAACCACAAATACACATGCACGAGCGCACACCCACACACACGCATCTTGTGTTATCTTTTTTGCTCTGCTAACCTTATCACAATTGATATGTGGTTTATACTTCCTGGTGTCCTGTCAAACTCACCCCCCCCCCCCCTCCTTTACCTGAATGGCCCGCTGATTTGCGGTTAATGCCATGCCTCACAACAAACCACACATCCAACGTTCTACAACGGAGCTTATCCTAGTCATTCAATCTCAATCACACTCACACACACTTCCTTTTCTCGTCTAATTCTTCAACTCAAATGCTCAGATGACAATGTTGTATATTTGAATTGAGGTTTACATGTGCCGACTCTCTCTCCTGGTGACTTTCTGGATTTTACTGCCAGCCACATTAATCACATCCACACTGCATGTCTGACCTCCACTTATTCTCTCCCGCATCATGTCTCCAGGCATGTATTTGAACAGAACCTTTCCATGTTGTCATGCTACCCTGAAAGCACCTGTTCATCACTCGTTGTCAGTCCGTCATTGTCATTTCCTAAGAACCGCTCCGGTCTCTCATTCCTCCCTCACGTTGGGAGACAGCTGAGCTCACTGTGACTCATCTAATTGTTACACGTCGAATAAATGCCCCAAAGATGCAGGTTTGAGTTGAGACCGTCGACTAAGGAAGATGACACAGGCTCAAACTGATTGAAGACAGCCGAACAGGCGACAGGTATGGAGGGATCAAAAGAGGGGAGTGAAATGTGAGCTGTAATGGAGGCAATCGCACTTCAGTTGACGCTCCCAGGCAAGTGGATTGTGGAGCTACAAGAATGGAATAAAAAAATAATCTTTCCATCTTTCTTCCCAACTCTCTGCTCTCCTTCATTCTCGCCTAGAAGAACGAGTGATGTCATTTAACCACCATTTAACCACCAACGCAAAATCCATTTTTAATTGCATTAGTGATAGGCAATATGACAACATGATGAACATTATTATTTGGTTACAAAAGCAGCCATGCATTATGGATTTGAAGACGACAAAAGAGGTGGCAAACATTGAATAATGAAAGAAAATTAAAAAAACAGAATTAAAGAAGTATCAAGTGTCATTGCTTTTATTTTAGAAGAACGACCCCAAGTGGTCGCAGAATATGATGGTCACTAAAGACAGTATAAAGTCCAACCATGCAAATCAGGCACAAGCCTAATTAACACTAAGGATTTTACAGTGTACAGTAGGCCGTGGTCCCAGGTTTAAAATTTAAAAGGCTGAGAATCACTGATCTAGACCAGTGGTTCCCAAACTTTTTAGCTCGAGACCCAAAAGATAATTTGATGTCTCCTCGAGACCCAAACTATTGAAAATAGAAGATCTAGCTTGTAGATCCGATATTGTCACTACTTCTTAAATTATAGTTTTTTTATTTAAGGAATTTTCTTTGACTTCTTCAATTAATTTATGTATAACAGATTCAATTTTTTTGGAAATCTTTTGAAATAATATATTTTTTAAATGTTGTTAAAAAAATGTTGTGCGACCCATAAGAATTGGTCCACGACCCACTGTTTGGGAAATCTAGACACAGTGAAGATCACCGAGGCTCACCTTAGCGCGCGGCTGAGCTTGTCGTAGTTCATCTGGGGTTTGCACTTCCTGGCGCCCCACAGACGGGCCACCTCATCCGGGTCCTTGATGACGAACTCGCCGTAGTCACCCTGCCAGGCGATTACATCGTGGTACTCCTCCTTTCGCAACAACTCCAGGATGAAGTGCCACAGCTGGATCTGCCTCGAGCCGGGGCTCGACTCTGGCTTATAGGCCCAATCTGGGAAGGCGAACCCTGGGGGGAGAAGGAAGAGAGAGACAAACGGTGGTGGTTGTCAGGTGGGATAGGTGGATAGGGAACAGAAGATGTGCAAAGTGGATCAATCAGGACATTTTGGAATGCCTTTATAAATGTATTAATATTGTCCAGGTGACGTTAATGTTACCACAGGAGGAACAGTGATTTGGAGGCAAACACAGTGGAGGGATGAGAGAGGGGGGTTAGAGTTGGGCGAGAAAGCAGAGACTGGAGGAGAGGTTGTGGGAGAGGGGTAAGGCTGTGAGTGGGGGATCGGGGAGAAGATAGTGTGAGCATACAGGGCTAAAAGTGTTCTCAGAGCTCTGCAGTCAAATCAAAGCTCGGCTATCGTTATCAAAGCTGGAGAATCAACGCAAATAAAGCAGATAGCTCAACAGGCCTTGAAACTCCTCAAGACAAAATATAAGCTGAGCTTTTATGACTGCTGCAAGTCCACACACTTACTCCGCATACAAAAGACACACAGAAATGATATAAACATTCACACAGTAGGGAACATAGCCTATGTACAGCCACAACACACACATACCCCCGCACGACAAGTTTATATAGGAATTATGTTCTTTGTTTAGTGTGAGAACCTGACTGCATTTAGGTGAGTTTCTGCACAATATACACTAAGGCTGAACGATTAATCGTTTTCAAACCGAAATCGCGATTTGAAACCACGCGATTAGCTAATCGCAAAGGCCGCGATTTTTTTATTTTTTATTTTATCATAATACATACTTTTAATATTAATATTAATCCCAGAGCACCCGCGGGACTTGTCTCCTTCTATCCAGAGTGGCTGCCTCTCTCTCTCTACAGGGAGCGAGAGGGCAGCGCCCCCCCTCTCTCTCTCTCTCTCTCGCTCTGTCCCTCTCATAGAGTTAGGTCCCTCGCCATCGGCTGCGAGTATTTAAAGTGTGCCGCGCGTAGCGGTAAAACATTATTTTCGGTGCGACACAAGTAGTGTAGTAGTAGTGTTGCTCCTATCTATGTTTGTTTCTGTAAGTGTAACTTATATTTTTCCCATCATTGTTAAACTATTTCTGTTGGATGCTGTGATCCAATGTAAACAATACTATGCGAAGCACTTCCTGGTCAGTGTTGCCAGGTTTTGTGAGAGAAATAAGCAACCCTGTCTATGAAAACAAGCCCAAAACAAAAGAAGCGACTATGAACTGTATCTTTGTCACTTATGTACAGTGGTGGAAAAAGTACTCAAATGTTGTACTTAAATAAAAGTATCAATACTGCAATGTAGAAGTACTCTGTTACAAGTAAAAATACCAAATTCAAAATTGACTTGAATAAAAGTAGGCCTACAAAAGTATTGGTATCAAAATGTACTTAAAGTACCAAAAGTACTTATGTTTGAAAATAGCAGATCTACAAGCTCACAACGCGTCGCATCGCGGCGAGTTGTGAGCTTGTAGATCGGCTATTTTCAAATTACCTATGTATAAAATAGGGCTAAAGTGGTTAATGTAGGTTTTATAATATTATAATTTATATCTGCAAAGTAACTAGTCACTAAAGTTCTCAAATAATTGTAGTGGAGTAAAAGTACAATATTTGCCTCTGAGATGTAGTGGAGTAGGAGTTAAAGTATTGGAAATTAGAAATACTCAAGTGAAGTACAAATACCTCAAAATTGTACTTAAGTACAGTACTTAAGTAAATGTACTTAGTTACTTTCCACCACTGCGTTATGTATTCTGAGTTTTTCACTTCCAAGGAGTGGTAGTAATACAATGTACAGTAGGAGAGGACTTTGGCTTGTGAGACAAAAAAGTGTTACATTTTAGTTGAATGTTAATCTACATAAGCTAAATACTGGATATCAGTAAATATGCTTCTGGAGCCATAAGTGAAAGACCTACTTATTTCACTGCTGTGAATTGTTTACACAAAATGGTAATTATTTGTTTAATTTTATTTTTATTTTTATTTATTTAACTTCATTTCAGAAAAAGCTTCTCTTCTTGAGAAGAGAAGCACAAGTTCAATGTTGGGTTGTTTACAAAAATAAGCTATTTCTATTCCAGCTAAATGTTTGAATATATACATGGGAAAAAAAGTACTTGGAAGATACATGTTGGAAGCAATGAAGCAATTCATATCTTTTAGTTCTCATCCTTATTTATTAGAATCTAGAACAGTAAATAAATGGTATGCCATTTGGTAATGTTCCATTACTTCCAATTACTTTTTAAACGTACACAGTGAATACTAAACTGAAGCTTGAATTTAAAAAAATGTTTAAGTTTTTTTTTTTTTTTTTTTATAAAAAAAATCGCAATCAAATCGCAATCGCAATATCGGTCAGAAAAATCGCAATTAGATTTTTTCCCAAAATCGTTCAGCCCTAATATACACACAACCTACGTATAAACACAATGGTTATGCACCCAACACACATACACACGCATCAACCATACACAAATATGCACACGCACGCAAACACACACACAAGCCCACAGTAAAAAGTGTGTTGTAAAGCTGTGGCTTGCAGTAAAAGACTCAACACCATTTCAACACGAGGCTGAAAATGCGCGCACGTACACACACACACACACACACACACACACACACACACTCACTCACTCATTAGGACCAGATGTGCTTTGGCAGTGAGGCTGAGAATGCTGAGGGTGGGAAACATATGGGCATGCTGCAACAATACAGAAAGTGTGTGTGTGTGTGTTTATGTGTGTGTTTATGTGTGCATTATAATAAAGACGCACAATATATAGACTAGCCTAAATACCAGCGCTTACAATCAGTTTCCCACAGTGAAACAAAGAACAGCCATATCTATATGACAGCCACAGTGAACTGTTAACAATGATAGGGCGATGTGTTGAAGGCTTTAATACTACAACACTGACTGCAGTAGTTGTGACTATTGACCTGGCAGGGTTTGGAGAGATACTAAAAATTCACATTCAGGCATATCGAGGTGCATCCGAATTTCTACAGCACCTTGCACTTTTTCAGTCAAGTACCCTCCAATTGAGAAGCTGTAGTGCTATCCTATAGAGATTGCCTATGATCTCAGAAAATTATTTTTGAATCATCTGTGTCACATTGATTTGAATAATCGCTTGCCCTACATCAAGTGTATTCCACAGATGACTTGAATTCTAATTTAGGCATCCGCAAGGATTTCCAGCAGCTGTACAAAAACTCTAGCTTTGGTTTAAAAAAGGCACTGCAAAACACTGGCGTTTTACAGGGTGGTATTGTGGTCATATCTCACATGGTCAAGGACTCATATTGTCAAAGTGGTGTGGCGTTGTCGGTGTGTGCGACCAGTGACCTAACCTGCAGTGACATTAATACATGGCTGACATTTTATGCCGGCCAGATCCCAGCATGGAAAAAAACACCCAACCTGACAGAAAAAAAACAAAGCTCAGCGCAGCCATGTATCAGTTTATGGATACAAATGACAGTTATTTCTTGAAACATAACTTATTCAGGGTAGGTTTGCTCAGCACAAATTATTTTTCAGCAACGCCCTGCTACCCACCATTGACCCCTGGGAGCTGCCCAGTGCAACCACAGTCTTATAATGTTGGCCAATGAGCTGCACTGGAGCCGTTGGGAGTTAAGTGCCTTGCTCAAGGGCACTGCAACAGTCTGTATTGAGAGAGGGGTAAGTGTTGCTTATTAATTTCCCCAGCCAGATTTTTTCTTGCTATCTGGGGGTCCAAACTGGCAGCATTCCAGCAACAAGCAAGCAAGTAATTGGGGCTGTTTCTGCTGTGTGACCATCAAGCTTCTATGTAGCAATGGTCCCGTGTTGAAGTAAAAACAGTAAACTAGTCCAACTTGTTTTGTGTTAAAAGTCCAAGTTCAGCACATTTGTACATAAAAGGCTGGGCTGTGTAGGGCACTCGAAGAAGTTGCACCGACATTATAATAAAGCAAATGTATTGCTTTAGTTTATAAAATTAAACAGCTGTTGAAACAAGGCCAAACAACTGGCAGGTGAGTATCTGATTCCTTCCAGTTGTAAAAGACATGCGGGCATGGCTGACCACTGAGCAACTGTGCAGCACATATTGCCTTGCTCAAGGGCCTAGCGATGACAGCGCCATGACTTTCCCAGCTGTTCTGGGGATTTGATTACAAACTGCGATTACAGAGAATGAAATTAAAAGGTTTCATTTCAAAACACATATCCACTTTGAGGGAAAAAGGTTACCTAATGCTCATATTAGTGATGACCCGCCCCGCCCCGGAACCCAGCCCGTCTCAACCCGCCCCGCGACCGCGATATAAATCTATGGCTCAACCCGCCCCGCGACCCGGGTTGAGCCCCGCGGGTCGTACCTATAATTCTGTAAAATCATGGTTAGAAATAATCCCCAAGTGTATTCAAACTGTTTTATTGTTATTATTCTTATTCTTATTAGGAATAAAGACAAAACAAGAGCATGTGATATTTTATTTTTTTTGCGTGTGAGAGCGGCTAACCCGCTCACCCGCAGCCCGCATAATTGCCTCTGAAATTCTGACTCGACCCACCCGCGCTGTGGGTTGACCCGCGGGTTACGGGTCAACCTGCGCATCACTAGCTCATATAGTTTAGTTATTTAAACACGTCTTTTTTGGGTCTACTTGGTACACAACAAGGTGAGGACTGATTGCCAATCCCGGCAACGATGAACCGGTAACAAAAGTACGGTTACACCATAATAGGGATGAGCTAGAGATGACTAGTTAAAAATGTACCGTTTAACCACCAACTGTCTGACAATACGAATTTTGACCTATTAATACATCAATTAAATGTTTTTATATTGCTTTATATTATATTTGTTATTTTTTAGTAAGTATTTTGGTACTTTACCCCCCTACAGTGACAACTGGAGGCAGCTTGTTATTTCACTTTCAAATCAATGTCTTTTCACGAAACAAAACCATATTTGCAATAACATTACGTGAATCAATATCTGAGCTTTGCTTTGATAAAAAAAAAAAGGAAAAAAAAAATCATAGTTGAATGTTTACGTTACGCATAACTAATGCTTCTAAGGGCCATCCACTCCCCTTTGGTATCTGTATTTCAATTAGTGGATATCTCAATAGAGTCCTGCCAGTGAGTAATACACCGCATGCTGCTATCTGAACTACTTGTATTGTGAGTGTGAGGGAACGGGCCAGAGCAGAAACAGCAGCGGGCTGTGTGGGGTAGCTGATAATAGCTATTTGAAGGCAGATTACTAATAAGGCTCTAGCATATGATTCATACAGAAGACAATAAGGCCGTTATCGCAGGGGATGGTTAGGCCTCGAGACCAGAGTCTGGTCTCAGTGCAACACAGTACACACACACCCACATGTAACCAGGCGCACACAAACAGGCATTCGTGAGATATTTACAAATCCACACACGAGAACAGACAGACACACTCATGACTACGGATGAAAAACCGCGAAAATACACAAAAGTGGTGTACTACTTTAGAGTGGGCAAGTTAACATGTATGTACATGTGCGCACGCACGCGCACGTGAAGTACAAAAACACAACATAGGTTTGTGAGGAGGTAAGTGGGTTCATGCGTGGGTAGCACAAAGCACATACTGTAGACAAAGAACACAGGAATAGTAACCATGCCCACTGTGTACGTGTGCGCACGTGCACGTAATGTGTGCACTGCATGTCCCTGCGGACTCGTACCCCGTTTGTTTGTCATTCAGCTTTCAGATTCCGTCTTTCTCCCCTTCACAATGCCACCATCTCTTTCTTCCCTTTTCTTTCTTTCTTTCTTTCTGTCCCTCTCTCGCTCCCGCTCTCTCTCTCTCTCTCTTGACACACTGCGTCTCCTAGCAACGAAAGCTTTTAGCACTAAGAATAAATGTCTGAGTCACGACAAATATGATCGGTCACAGAAAGTTGGGAGAATGCGTTTCTTTTTTATTTTCTGGCCCTGAATGTTTGCGGCATATTAGGCTGTTCGTGTCCCACCAGAGACCTCTCTCTCTCTCCACAGAGCTGGATCCATGTCCTTCTTGTTTACAGTGAAGAGGACGTGCTGTTGCATGTTCCCTGTAGCAGTGACAGCTTGCTGCATCCCTCTGCAATCAGCAGGGCCAGCCCATGTGCAACAAAGTTAAATATATTCACATTTTGACAGGAATGACTTCTATAGCCGACTTTTCATCAACGTGAGATGAGATGATTTGCAAAAATATTGGATACAATTCTCCCATCATGTCCAACAGTGGGTCTATTGGGAAGTAAAGTAGACTTAGTAATCTTAGTAATCTCAAAAGAATAACACTTAAGTCTTTCTCTCAGAGAAATGGATAATAGTTGGGTTAGATACCTTTTATGTACACACTTTTTATCTCTCCCAATTTATACATTCTATGTAACTCGTTTTGATTTTGTTTGGAAAAATATATCAAAACTGAAGAAATGTTAATTGAAAAACTGAATTAAAAAATAAAATAGTTGGGTTAGAGGCAGTGGCCACATAGGCTTGTTGAGCCTAATCTAATGATGTTAGTTTTTAACACATATATAATAAATTAGGATGCACATTAAATAAATACAGCCAGCGGGCTTTAATGTGTTATATCATGCCTTGTCTCAGTATCTGTATATTGTTTATGTCGTATTATATGCTAAATCTGGAAAAGCCAACAGGCTTTAATGTGTTAGATCCTGCCCGTCACTGGATCTGTGTATCGTTTATGTTCCATTATGTCTTCCTGAATCTGTTGGGGGGAAATCTATCCGAGAAAAAAAAAATCTACTTTTAGGCTAAAGAGGAGCATCGTCGAGCTTCATACAGGTTATCGCTAGTTCTCATAGCAACAAGAGGGAGCTATGACTGTTGCTTCCCACAGCCATCTGTTTGGTGCCGACTGCTAAAAAAGAAAAAGGCTTGTCGGAGAACACAAGGCCTTAGTGTCTGTCCATGTGTGAAAGGCTGGATGGTGGCTTCATCATAAGATCATACCGCCACCCCTCCTTCACTGTGCCCTTATGACAGACTAAAAGAACATGAAAGCAGCTTGAGGAAAATACCAGGCTAACTTGATAATCGTGACCGCATTCATTTACGCTGGCAAACAGGGGGACAAGGGTCATTCAGTTTGAACTGAGAAAGTGAAGGCGTAGAAAACGATGAACGGGAAAAGTGCGGTGGAAGCCGAAATGGATGTTCAACTTGTAGCAGCTGTAATGGTTTCCTGTGACTGAAGGAAGCAGTAGATCCATTGACTTCCAGTATTTAAAAAATAAATAAAATAATATATACACACACACACACACAAAGTATGTGAAAAATATTCAAGAATGTTCTTTTGTGTAGAGCATATCACTACCCTACCAAGAGAGTAGGGTAGTGATATGCAGCAAATGGTCCATCCAAGATTTACTTCCTTCGCCTACTGGGAGCGTGCACAAGAAATGTGGCACTGCTCAGTCCAGTGGTTTGCAAGATTAGCCAACACACCCTCTTCTAGACAGCTTGCCTCCTTGGGGCCACGCTGTAAAAACAAATGAAAAAAATCTGCATTTTTCTATGCACCGCCTTGTTTTCCAACCCCATTGACTCTACATCTACCAATCACCAAGATGGCAGCATGTCAATGACGGCTGCTAGTGACCTGATCTTGGACTTACACGAGTCAGAGGAAAAACTCAGCAAGACAAATGACCCCCGGAGGCCACGATGAAGCCATTTGCCCATTTCTACACCAGACTGGAAGAATAGTCCACTCTGATTGACACGTTAGCTGGGGGAAAACACACCATTTCCTGTCTTGCTCTGTCCCATTCACAGACCATTACAGGCCAGAAAACTCATTTACCATTAGCCTGCAGAGCAACCCTGAGCCACCTGTATTCTCCTTCCAAAAGAAACACAGGTTGTAGTAGAAGCGGTGACCGGACACGGCCGAGGCTATTTTCAACTCCTTTCTACAGGCTTGCTTTTATTAGTGGCCCCCCGTTCTGACGTCACGTTGCTTTAGAACGCCGTCGTTAAACAACCGATAGCTATCGTAACAGGGGGCCATTGTCTCTGCTGCCTACGGTCACTTAGACTAAACACAAACCTGTCGCCCCTACTTAACCTCCCCCCCAAAATCATTTCTCTCTTCCCCAATTTGAGTTTTTCACGCTATGTTCTCTCCATTATTTCCTCCCCCTTTATTTTTCCCTCCCTTCCTCCAATTCTTTGTTGGTCTATATTTAGTGGATGGAAAAGGTCGACCGGTGTCTGTCTGTGGGCCTAATGGTGCGGAGGGGAGAGAGAGAGAGAGAGGGTGCGAAATGTACCTCACCAGGCTAAAAGGCGGTGAGGTTGCATGGTGGGTAGATACACCAGAGACACCGTCGGAAAAAGTTACAAGTGCCCGTGCCCACAATGTATCCATCCTCCTGTCTAACATTTTAGTTGGACAACAAACTGAAGCAGTTGTCAACTGCTCCTTGCTCCCTCAGTCACACTGAACAAGAGCCCAAATGCAAGTGCAACAATGCAACACAGCAGTGTTGATTTTGAATAAAATTGTGCTTAGTTTTAGTCATAGTTTAGTCACCTGAAATGTTTTACTTCTAAAATCCATTTTTGGGCGGGCCGTGATGGCATCAAAACGATTTTCATGAAAATAGCCGATCTACATGCTCACAACACATCGCAGATTAACTATTTTGGGTCTGTGACACCCCACGCATCCATGATGACTTGGTTTTAGTTCTACTTTAGTTCTTCTCCACTAGTCCCTCCCAAACATTTTAGTCTAGTTTGACGAAATTGTCATTATATTTAGTCATGGTTTTAGTCATCTTAGCTTAGTTTTTATTTCGTTTTCGTAAGTGAAAAAAGGTAGTCGACAGACATTTTTCGTCATAGTTTTAATCGACGAAATCAACACTGCAACACAGCATTCATGTGAAGAAACTCTGCCAAGCAAATTTGCAGGCAGAGTCTGGGCAATTCTGGATATTGTGTTGACTTAATGGATAAAATGTGTAATATTTGTGACGGCTGTACTCTGCTATTATCACAAGTAGAGATCGGGAAAACAAAAGGCAGGAAATAATGGAGACTTGGTACAGGAAAAGGGGGAACCGCCGATGGGAATTAACTGGATTGGTGTGTCCACACAGAAAAAGAAAAACAACAAAACACTTCTATTGGTGACAGAAGAGTCAGTGAGAGCAAAAAATAGAAAATATAACCGTCCACTAGGCAATTGTTCCCTTATAGCGGTGTTTCCACATTACATTACATGGTAATGGAGATGTGGCAAAAAAAATACTTCTAAGGGTGCAGGTATATTTTCTCTATATTGCCCTGGGCCAAGCATCTGGGGCACTTGTTTCTGACATGTGCATACACTGCATTTTTGGAATAGCAGAAATGGAGATATAGAGAATAAAGTAGAAATCGACACAACACTTGTCTGATAATAATAAATGTGCCCGTAATTGAATGAAGAATGGTTCCCATTGTGTTGGGGGAAGCCCAATAAACAAAAACGATAATGTCTCCAAATAAGTGAAATAAAGCCAAATTAAGCCATTGTGAATTTAATGATGGCAAACGCAATTGTTACTTCATCCCATGGAGTCCAGACAGCAGAGTTGTTAACTATTGTTTTAAATGCCTCTCCGTTGATCTCATAATGACGGTTAAAAGACAGCAGTTTTAAAGAGGACGACGCCACGATGGCTCACAGCCAGGGAGCAGACACACACGCGCAAACACACACACACACACACACACACACACACACACACACACACACACACACACACAGGGAAGAGGGGAACCACAGCAGAAGAGAGGAGAGCGAAGGATAAAGCAGTGAAGAAGAAGAACAAGAAAAACACTCCAGTGGAGATCAAAGGAGCAGAAGAGAGATGGCTACAGGTGCACCATGTGAAGCCTGACCTCAGCCGCCTCATGATCCCTATCTCCAACATAAGACTGATGGTGGGAGAAAGGAGGGAGGGAAAGAAGAGAGGTTGAGAGCGAAGGGAGGGCGAGCAGAAGCAGAGAGAGGAAGGGGGAGAGGAAAAGAACCGTTTAAATTGAGAGGGAGGAAAAAAAGAAGGGAGAAAGAGATGATGTGTGACTTGTTGGAAGCTCCTGTAAGTTTAAACCCCCAGATGAACTAGACTAACCTCGGTGAAGCACTGAGGTAAAACAAAAGTGTATGTTTGTTGATCAAGACAAATTACATTCATTGTGGAAGTCTGGCAGCGGACATGATGGATCCTTTTACAGGCCCATGTCGGCCAGCGTTTCAGTGTAATGAAGGTAGGGGCAAAAAAACAAAAGCCTCAACAAGCACCGAAGCCCCAAAATACTTTACAGACCCACACGGTTCAAAGCTCCTTCACTTCCTACAAGTTTTAGATTTTAGAAAAATACTTTATTTGTTGGCAGGAAATAAACAATGTGTTGCGATGTAACGTGAGATTATAAATCTCTTCAACCAATGTTCGGAAACTATGACAAAAACAGGGACGATAGGGTTTGTATGGTTAAAAGAGTTGTCAGGTCTTTATTGTGACTTGCACTGAGCAGTTTTGGACAAATAAAAATACAACCTTATTAGTCTAGATATAGATATACAAAAAGTAAGAAGGGAGCGAGCAGGTAGGGATTCCGTGTCTTGAGGACAAGGCAGCACGGTCTGAACCTCACACCTCGTAACCCTTTACTTATAATAGCCTTGGTTTTAAATGGTGACGCTATTCAGTATATTACAGGTAGGGAGATGTTTCCTACGCGTGGAGACAGCTAAGCTAGTGTAATCAGTGACACGACAGCAGCCTCTCTGACCAGACTCAAAGCCGTCTCGTCCTGGTCCTGGAAGAGCTTCACTGCCTGCTGCAGGCACCAAACACTGTTATTAAGTCAGTCCTCAATTGGCGTGCTTGTTGGTGGATAATTTTATGAAAAGTACCTCAGTGTCATGAATGGGTCCATTTCTTTTCTTTAACAATGGCATTTCTAACCCTATACAGTATGTTTAGTGACATCCATTAATATATAAAACCTCTAAACCCAGGAGGACAAATTTAACGCATCCTTATAATAAAGAATATAAAAAAACCTTGCCAGGATTTGTGACGTGTTCAGCACAAGTACAAGACATTGTGCAACAGGCAGGATGCAACAGGTTCAAACCAAGAAAATAGGTAGGACAAACGAAATTGGTGGCTATGTTGTGTAGAAACACCAAAATGGCTTAAATGACACCAGTAATTATCAAAAACATCAGCACGCCTAAAATGCAACCCAGTCAGTTTAGGGCATATTGTGACCTATATTACCAGAGAGAAACTATGCAAGCACACGCGCACACATGCTCTCACACAGACCGAGGTGTTTCTGAAACTGGCCTGAACATGCCTTCCACCATAGAAAATGACAAGCCTGTAAAACATCCAGCTATAATGAGCTGCCGGCTACCTGACTGACTGACTCAACAAGTCAGGCTTACTTCCTATAGACAGCATGGAACTTTGGCTTGGATCATGTGTGCATGCGAGAGAGTGAGAAAGAGTGAAAGACAAAGGCAGAACAAGCCATGGGAGGTCATATGCGGAAAAAAGGGGATAACGAGAAAAAGACGGAACAAGAGGAAAAAAGGGAGAGAGAGAAGAGCATTAAAGTGAGTCGAGGTAAAGCACAAGCAGGATGTTTCATTTCGGAAGTGCGTTGAAGCAGTATTGATTCAGCTAGCCAAGCCTAGCTGATCTGTTGCACAGCAACACGGTCTTCATAATAAGTTGTCTGTTGTTCATTCTGCTGCAGGTAATAAGGTACTGAGGCTGACGCCCAACAGACTGAAGCCAGTCAGTCAGCCAACCACTGGCTGAGCCATATCAGCAAAGGCAGTGAAATCATAAGCCAGGCTGCTCTCATTAACACCATGGAATGTGGGATCATATCTTTGCTAATACAGCTTTATCACCCTTAGTAGTATTTTCCTCTGTGTTCTCTGAGCCCACGGCCTGCCCCCACATAGCTGGAACATTAGCGATGCATTGCGGCAAGAGAAAATGTGAAATTAAATTAACAGCATTAGTGCACATGCACACACACACAGACATGGCACTAATGTCTACAAATCCCTCTTTAACCACTTTCAACGAAGGCGTTCCCATTTTTGGCATGTGATTAGAGGCGGACATTTTTGAATTATGTAATTTCCAAATATTCCAAAATATATAAACGTATATTTATTTTAAATAAATAAAAAAATAGCTGATCTATAGCAGAGCTTGTATATAGGCTATTTTCGTGTATAGGGCTTAAGTGGTTAAAACACAAAGAAGTTCAATCGAAACATTCAGAATCAGAAATGATGTGCAGCCTGAAGAATGCACAGACAACGTGTTAATTGTATTGAATAGTAAATGAGCTAACCAGAAACAGGCTGCACGCTAATAAAGAATGCATGAACAACATGATTATACTGAATAGTGAGTCAACCAGTCAGACATAAAGAGGCACAGACAGGCTGTTATGGAACTGGGGTGAGAAACAAAGTTGTGGTGGTGGAAATGGTGGAGGAGAGGGGAGTTCAGAGGGAGAGAGAAAAAGAGATGATAAATTTCTTCTTTTAAATCTGGCTTCTGTGTTGTGGTCTGGCTGCCAGACTACTTTCATTTTCCTCCAATAACACGCGCACACAAGTGCACAGTCACACCACACACACGGGGTCCAGGCTGTCGACAATAACTTGGGTGACTTCAACTGTTAGATTAAGCCATGTGCTCTCTCTCTACACACACACACACTAATGTCACCACAGCCCAGAATAGGAGCCCACTGCTCCAAATCCGTGGCCCTAGAGGAGTGAGTCAGTCTAGTGATTCCTGCCAATCACTTTTCATCTGGTCCCCTGGCCTCGTCTCCGCCGCCCTGCGCTAAGGCGGCTCTCCTCCTCTCAGCATCTTTTCCACGCAGACAAACCGTCTCCAATGCCTATTAGCGCTGGTTGCAGCTAGCTACTGGTCCTGCCCAGAAAAACATTGCATAGCTGTGCTTCCATTAGTGATATAGGAGATGAGATAGCGGGAAAGGGGAAATTAGAAAGACCTGCTGAAATTAATGAGAATGTGGAGGGATATTCATTCTTTAGAAGAGCTTATCTTTTTACGGACATCTTAAAATGTTTTGAAGAGCTGATCTTTAGACAAATCTTTGAACATCTTTTAAATGTCTAAAACCAAGATTCTCTTTAACAAAATGAGTAGGAATGAGAATGAATTCTAAACCGAAGATCGAGAGGACAATCTAAATATTTTATTTAAAACATTAAAAACACTACAGCTGCTGCGTTTACAGCTTGGAGATGGTCTCTCGATCAGAGCCTAGCAACCACAGTGTGGATGAGATGCTCGTGTCTGACAGGGATTTGGAGACCTCGTCTTAACGATCAAGAATTGGAGTGTGACACCGAGCTGGGTTCCCTTACACAGAAACCAGCTCAGCCAAGACACACTGAGGAAGACTTAAGGCTAACTCTCAAGAGTCATTTGCTGGGGTTTTTTCCCCCTTTGCCGTGGGGGGGGGGGGCAGAGATTTGGTTCCACCAGTGTTACCACCATGCTGTATTGGGTTGGTTATTGTAGAAATGTCAAAAGCTACTGACTGGCGGGCTGGTTGGATCTGGTTTCACCACGTTCCTCTGTGAACAAATGTCAGTACGCTGCCCAGCGATTGGCTGAGCTGTCCACGTTTAACTTCTTGATAGCTCTATTCATTGAAGAAACCTGATTTGGTTTCTTCAGCCTTGCCTAGTTGACTCTATTTCAACTGATACTGGAGGGTTAGTAAAAAAAAGAACCAGTGCCTTCTTCTCTGATAAAAAGCAGTGGGACAGAACCTTGTCCAATAGGATCAACAGTCATTTATTTTTAATTTCTTTTACATTTTATTGGATACTTTCACATCTTTTTCCACTGGGATCCAAAGAATGGCCAACAAGTGTAATTTCTTCAACATGACAAAGTGATTAACGGTTCCAGGCCTTCCTCCACCGTCTGTGCATACTAATGCTGAAAACTTGTGAAATGGGGGACTTTCTACATGTGTCACGTCTTAGTCAGTCTTTCCTTATTGGCAGCCCCCCCATGCTTCTTAATCCTCCAGTCTATTGCATTAAAGTAAGATTCTCTAGTCTCTAGACTGAGTGGCTCGCGCTCTCTCTGTGTAAAAACATTAAAGACAGGGGCACGCTGGCGTCACCGCAGGGAGATGGCAACCCCAAAATGAGCATGCTCCTCAATAGCTTTAGAGGGGGAATTACAAGAGTGTGTGTGTTAATGCAACGCAGGCATCGGCCATTTACATGAGCGTGTGGGTTCCAGGGCCTCTCACATAATGTTTGTGTGTGTGTGGGGGGGGGGGGGGGGGGGGAATGGAGGAGATGAGTGATTGAGTGAGCGACAGAAACAGAAACCAAACTCGAACATTATGTGTTATATCAGAAATGCAGCACACAGGAATACAATCTCCCATTAGAAATGGATTACTTATGTGTCCTCAAATCACTGTAAAATCACATGCCTGGTATGTGAGCTTGTGTGTGGGTGTGTGGTCAGTTCGCTAAATCCCCCCAGCTGTGATGTAGTCTGGGGCTGTAAAGACTGCAGAGACTCTCGGGAGCTCGAGTAGGGGAGTAGTTTGGAAACACGAGGGAGAGGAGGCGAGAAAGAGAGGAGTGAGAGAGGCCAGACTAACTTTATGGCCCATCTCCGGTGTTGACCTGGTCAAATGGTGCCATTGTTATCAGTGAAACAATTTATAGCCTCTCTTGTGAAGTAATTTATCAGACCAGGCAAGGGCCTGACAAATCAACCCACTCATAACAAGGTTGAGGTAAAAGAAAAAGAAACCAAAAAAGAAAAAAGACAGGAACTAAATATAGAAGAGAAAGGGTATGGGTTTGGGAGAATAAAACCCCTTTCTCACTTGCATGTAGAGCGGGTAATACACTGGTTTTTGTCTTTTTTGCATCCTGTGGGAGGAATACTGTATGCGCCTATTTCGAATGCCGGTGTGTTGTACTGTCAATGTCAGCTCTCCCTACCTTGTCAGATTACCTTTAATGTTCTCCCGCCTAGTGTGTGTGAATGAAAAAGCGTGCGTTTACTGGTACCGTCATGACAGTGCTTACATAAGACACATTAGTTCTGTGAACAAACTGTTGTTATGTGAACAAAACGCTTCCTAAAAACAATGTTGATGTAAGAGAGTCACTGGTGGAAAAAAGCTCTTGTATGCATACTGGTGGAGATAGCATCGGGGTGAGAGAGAAAGCGTGTTACGTTGAGGTTGGGTTAAGAGAGCATCGGATGAGAGACGGCGTGAGTGAGTGTACTGGGTCAGGAGAGCATGGGATATAGTGACAGTGACCTTATGTGACAGCGAGGCTGCCTGCAACAGAGGCGAAACTCTCCAATTAACAAAATGCTTTTTGTTAAAATTAGTGTTGATTAGCTTGTTTGTTCACTAACGGGGGTCTCCCCATCTCTCCAGCTCTTTCATAAGTCCAAACCAATCAGGCTTGGACTTATTGTAAACGGAATAAACAAGTGGAATTGGAAGTGATGAAACAAAAAAAAATGCTGACAGAATTGGAACACCATTAAATCAGCTGATCAATGACATTTGTTGAGTTTTCTGTCCGGGCGATAAAATTGGTATCTTGACCTAAATATGTATTTTCTGTTTACTAAAGGGCTGGAGAGATGGGGAGACCCGTGTTACTGAACAAACACTATAGCAATGATTACTATCAGAATACAGCGTTAACTTTTTAACAGAAACTGTTTTGAACAAAACAATATCACCTACACTGCAGTGCACAGTGTTAATCACTTAGACCCAATATACTTTGGCGACAAGAGCCCCCAAGGAGTCTAGAATAGGCCCCCTCCTTTTATCCATCATACCAAATCTCTTTGCGAAAAATTGCAGATCTACAAACTCACAATGCGGCGCAACACAACACATTTCTACTGAAATGTTCCAGAATAAGAACACTAGGGTTTATGTGGTGCCCCCTCAGTCTTTGTAAGCAGTTTCTATATAAGTGTATCAATTACACATGTCAATTAACAAGTAATGTGTGCTCATAATTTATTTAATTAGGGAAGGTCAATAAATAAAATACAAAACAATACTTTCAATAGCGAAACAAGACAAACATTTCACTACCCTGAAGTAGACATACTGACTTACTCAGAACAGTATCACTCCAAATATTCACCATTGTGAAAAATGTCATAGTGTGAAGTTAAATGGATGGAATGATTCATACAATCAAAAATCACTGGTGGTATCCTCTAAAAATGTACATGCTGCTGAAATGAGCAGTCCAATGCCCTGTGCCATCTGATGGCCCCAAACCACCTCCCCTGTCCAACTACTCCTCTTCTGTGCTCACTTCCCGCAGTCTAGCTTTGATCTGTCCAGAGGTGAGAAATCTGCTGTGACCTGTCAATGTTGTGTGAGGTGTGCGTGTAAACGTGTGAGAGAGGGTGCACATTCTGTCTGTCCGTGTGAAAGAGAGACAGGCGCTACGTGTGTGTGTGTGTGTGTGTGTGTGTGTGTGTGTGTGTGTGTGTGTGTGTGTGTGTGTGTGTGTGTGTGTGTGTGTGTGTGTGACAGAGTGCATCCATTTGGAGTCTGTCTACTGAACTGCTGTCTGTGTGGAAGAGAGAGATGCAGGTGAGTCTATGAGAAAAGGAGACTCGGTGTGTTTGTGTGTGTGTGTGTGTGTGGGGGAGATAGATAGAAAGAGTGAGAGAGACTGTCTGCGTTCTCATCATGTCTGCCTTCAAACAGCCCTGATCAAGGAGACACGTCGGATCAGAATCTCACCAACAACACACTGCTAACACAAACATTCATTTTTACAGTGTGGCTCTGCAGGAGAATAGCTGTCTATGAGAGGGTCTATCTGTCTGTCTGTCTGTCTGGCGCCAATCTCGCAAAATTCTGGACCGATGAGTGCCAAAATGTCCTAAGCACACTGCCAGTAGGCCACAGAAGTACATTTTTTTCACGTTTCATACTTTTGGAAATATTAAATTAAAATGTTATAGTAGAAGACTAAGAAGTTGTTTTCCATAGGGCTGTGATCAGGCTGAAACCTTGCCCAAATTTGAGTTGAGTCGTAGATGACTTGAGTCATAGATGTCACAGGCAGGCCACATGAAGTCCAGATCCACTTGGAGCCATGCCATGTGGATCCTGGGATCATTATGATTAGATTTTTAAGTAGAAAGCAAACACAACCTTGATCACAAAATCCACTCATTTACTCATACACACTTGCCCTCTCTTTCGAACACAAACTAGTTGGTTTCTCTTACAACGCGGTCGGGTCCCGCTCAGACAGATAAACACTCCCCCCTGTACACGCACACACGTCACACAGACACACCACACACATACAGACAGCCACAGAGACCTAGGGCGAGTTGTAACAAACCATTGGAGGAGAGAGGAGATTGGGGGAAGCTAACCACAGGGTTCCCACTGGATCCATGGCTGGTACAGCGCTACAGACCAAACAAGCCAAACCCAGACACCCTTCACACTCTGTGTCTACTCCAATGTCTCTCCCTCCGTCCGTCTGAATGTCATTTCTTATTCCATTTCCCTCCCTCTTTGCGTCTCCACTCCTCTGCGTTCTGTCCCATCTTCCATGTCTCTCATTCTTTGTCTACCTCCTTCCGTCTCTGGGATCCAGACAAGACAATCGCTACAGGCATATTGAGTAGGTGTGCCCCCTTCTCACAGAGAAAACATTACGCATTTAACATTGTTGGCCTATTGCTCAACAATTGAACACTCTTCAACACTCACACACACACAGAGGATGAATGAGCAGGTAGCGGTTCAATTGCTATGCTGTAAGGGTTGCTACTTGCTAGTGGGTGTGCTGGCAGCCACAGGGATCAAGCCTGTGAATTTTTAACCCACTCAATCAGGGAACGCATACGTTTCACTTTAGATTTCTTTGGCTATTCAAAAATAGCAGATATACAAGCTGGAACAAAATATTTTGAGATGGGGGTCCGCGGCCAAATACATATCTAAAAATGTTTTCTAAATCCTAACAGTATGTTGCTATATCAGTGGTGCTTTTTTATGTCGAGGACCACCAAAATTATATGTATTTGGCCGCAGACCCCCCACCTCAAAATATTTTGTTCCAGGGGCCCCGGATTTCGTCTTTATACATACATGCTGATTACATACTGATTCACGAGATGCATTAACACCACCAGAATTTTGATGGCCATTTAAAAATTAAAACGTAACCGGTAAACGCAACTTGTTAAAGTTGAATTGACATTAAAGATAAGAATAAAATGTACTATTTAGAATAGACAAATGTCACTAGATATCTTAAACTCACTGCTGTATGAGATGATGTGCAGGTGGTGGTAGACTGACAGATGAATATGTGGCTAATAAACTGCTAGTTGGAAGAAGTCATCTCAAGATAAAGTTGCATGTGGCACTTTTCACAATTCCACACCTATATTTTCACTTTTATCAATAACAGTGATTAAATTAAGCATGATTAATATTTTAGCCACAGTCATGCAGCCTTGGGGTTAGCCTAGTTTTTAAATGGGGGTTTAGCTGGTAATATTCCAAGCGGAATGTGTTCTTAATGGGGATATTAGGGTTGTCAGAGTTATGATCCTTCCACAACCTTTAAAAGCAAAGCAAAAGGCTACTAGACCATGTAGGTTTAAAACATCTGTAAGGCCTTTCTTAGCCTTGGATATTTCACATTTTCAATTTGGTGGTCTGACCAAAAGGGGGAGAAAAAAAAGAAAAAACAGGTAGGCCATGCAAGAGTACACATACAGGAAACCCCTGGCTTGGTTAGACCCAGTCCAAACAACCACAAACCCAGGCTGTGCTGTGTCTCTCAGTTTCCACGCTGGCCCCAGACAGCACGACCACAGCAACCTGCAGGTTGGCCTTTCCCTCTACCTTTAACTCTGTGTTGGTTTGTTTTCTGGGCACTTGAGGTACATTTTTTTTCTGATACATTGCACCGAATGTAGCACTGCAGAGCCAAACCATTAACTTGTTTCAACTGGATAAAAGCAATTTTAGCTTCTGCAATAAATACATTTTAATTTAACTTGGAATTCAAATGAAGTTCACTTGGAATGTAGTTCCGATACAGATGGAAATCGCAACGGATTTGAAAAATGCTTTTCCCAAAACCTCCAGGAACCCTTTAAGACCTGAGGCGATTCTTAAAAATGTTTTCTAAATCCTAACAGTTTTTTGAAAAATAAAATAAAAAATGTGCCGCGCTATGAGCTTGTATATCTGCTATTTTTGAATAGCCAAAGAAATCTAAAGTGACACAGATGCGTTCCAGGTCTTAATGGGTTAATAATGAATAATACTCAAACAAAATATTCAGGATTATCATCAACAATAATGCAATTCTGGATTGTGACTTCATCAATGTCTTAATAACTGGAAATGTCATTTCCAAATGTGTTGGTTCCTGAGAAGTTATTGGGACTTTTACAACGCCTCCAAAACTGCAATTCCTGTGTAAAACCCAGTGGGGAAGTTAACCGCCTCAGCTTCTTTAACAGCCAGAAAGAAAACTGGAAGTGTACTTACTGTACATCTCACCACCACTCACTGGTTGACTTTATAACAGCCAAAATTGACACCCTACCTGCCTCCCCAGTCAACCCCTCTAGAGTGTCTACAAATAGCAGACAGACTCAGACATGCTGCCTTGGCTGAGGTCAGCACCCTCTCCTTCTGATGATCACTACACCCAGTCAAAACAACCGAAACCTGGGCTCTTCCACTATCTCCGCCCTCCACAAGGGCACAAGCAAAGACACTTAAAACACTTAAAGCTTTTGGAGTTGGCACTAGTGCTCCCAACATCAAAAAGCAAGGAGGTCTCTCTGCCAGACTTTCCTATGCTGTGCAGCTGCAATTCAATGCTAGGCCCACACTTATGTCAATCATTGACTTGGAAGCTCTGCTTCTCTCCACACCCTTCCTAGTTTAGGTTAATGCCCAAAAACAGGCACAGCAACTTAAATGCAGGTTTTCCAACCAAAACGCTAAAGTATAGGGCAATATACTGTACAACTGGCAATATATCGCACAAGCATCATGCTCTCTCAGACTCTTTCTGAGGAGCTCCTATGGTGATTGAATCAGGCTCTTTCCAATGAACTATAAACGTTTCCTCATGGTCAAGTCTTTGATGAGACTACAGCTGAATGGCTCTTCTTTCACTTCCTCCCTTAAACATGACATATACACAATTAAAAAACATTAACTATGTGGGAAACCAAACGTAACGGTACAAAGTTAGTCTGTATTCTTTATAAAATGACAACCTAGCTTGGTTGTTGAAGCGAAAGGGAGCAGCTGGGTTATGCCGGAACCTCAGCATCCTGTCAGGTGTTACAAAGATAGCAGTTACCCCCTGAAAAGCCTTCCTTATCAGCTCAGTGAGGCGAGTCGTTGGTTCCACTTGGCCTGTCTTGTCCGTTCATCTGCTGTGCTGGGGGTCCGCTGCCACAGAGCCTGGCTCTGACTCTTGAGTGCATGTGTGTCAGAGAAGAAGTGATCCTGCAACTCTATTGATCCCGGATGCACACAATCATAAGCTCTCACAGGTTCAAGCCAACAGAGGCAGGCCGTGAAACAAAGACATTTTGTGGATGACAAGCACATCCTTTCAACGTTCTCCAAAGCTACAAATAACGTCTCAAGAAGAAGCCTGCATTTTGTCTAAACCTAGCCCATACTTCTCCCTGGGAGCTATAAAACTGAATTCCTCAAACTAAAATTACACAGATCCCTGTGGAACACCTAGTCTTTACTCTACACAGGCTCCCACAGGGCTGCAGGTCAGACCTTTTCCATATCAGGCATGTGATGCGAAATGACCGGCTGCACAATGTTAAGCTATAAGTATTGTTTGCTTGCCTAATGTATGGTCTACTCTCTGCACATATGTTCACAACACAGGATATACAGTACAAATGGATTTGGAGAACCGTTCTCCAAATCCCTAACTGTATATCCTGTGTGTATGTCAGAAAGATATACCACAATGGCACTATATAGTTGGGTTTACATCATGTGACACCAACCTGTAACAAGCCACATACCCTCACAAGAGAGCGTGCATTGGGACTGAACTATCATTATCGCTGTTCAGATATTTGGCATGTCCACCTCCCTCTCCCCCCAGTACCAGATAAACTACACCCCCTCGCCCTTGCCATTGCACTATGAGCCAAAGCAAAATCCTTGAATGGATCTCGTGGTCAGCCAAAAAGTGCATCTTATTAGAATTGCAAAAGAGGGAAGCTTTTTTTTTTAAAATGACACTGTCAAAGTTAACCAGTACAATGTCAAAGACTAGCTTAATCCTCTGTGTTTAAAGTTATGCATTTGCAGTAATTTCCCAATGTCAACATGGGTCATATGATAAAGAAAAAAAGATTGGGAGCCCCTGATTTATGTGTTACACAGCCCTACACTATGAGTCTCTATTCTTGGCAAGCAACACATATCTGTCATTTGTATATCTGCAACAAGACCAGGGTTATGTACATTTAAGCTTAGGGATCTGGTTGGAAG
The DNA here is from genome assembly GCF_963454915.1 of Gymnoscopelus microlampas. Classification (NCBI taxonomy): domain Eukaryota; kingdom Metazoa; phylum Chordata; class Actinopteri; order Myctophiformes; family Myctophidae; genus Gymnoscopelus; species Gymnoscopelus microlampas. The sequence continues at coordinate 35,547,412 of NC_139952.1, forward strand.
CACAAAAAGCAATGCGAGAGAGATGAAAACACTGGATGTAAAAGGGAAGTTGGGCCCCCGTAAAAACTGTCACATCCCAACATATCATGAGCTCGTGGAGGTTTTTCCTTTCTCAAACTCGTAAAAGGGTTTTCCATTTTTCGCCGACTTTTAAACTCTATGCACTGGATAAACCTAATTAAACTGGACTTGCAAAGATAAACCATTTCCTACAGAACTTTCTAATACACCCATGGTTTATGTTTTGCCCAGCATGGCCCTGCTCTGACTGTGTTTTCTCTACTCTATCACTGCTCTGCATGGATTACCATAGTCATCTCACACACACACACACACACACACACACACACACACACACACACACACACACACAGGAAAAGAGGCCTTCTGTAGCATCGAGGGACAGCATGAAAAACAGAGGCTGGGGTCTTGGTTCAGGTGGTGGGGTCAGCGTCCTGATGACAGAAGAAAAGCTAGCCGACACACCAGAGAACTGTTGACGTAAAGCTAGACGACACACCAGAGAACTGTTGACGTCACTGCAATAGCGACCAACGGTACTTTTTCCACACCTTGCTTTCCTAGCCTGGGACCATCAGGTATTAGGAATGTGGTTGGGTCAATATAAATAAGCTGGATAGGAGTGTATGAGCAAGGGAAAGGAATCACCTGTGAATAGCATACCACTTTTTATATATATTTTTTCTGTCATGTTGTCCTGTTATTCAATTTAGTTTTTTTTGTCTGCAGACAGCAGAAAATGGTCAACATTGCCACCTTTTCTGTACCCCCTCTCCATTAAAAAACTTTATTTGTCCAAGGAAAGTTACTGAGAACAAATGGCCTATTCTAGCAATGGCCTCATTCACACTTAGGCCTGATTTATGTGCCAATCTACAAACTAGTTCATTTATTTTATTTTTTCCATAATAAAGGAGGTATTTGTCAGGGATGAGCTTCAGAAAAGTATTGTATAACAAATAAAAACTAGTCATTTTAAAAGATATATTCACAGTTAAAACTGGCACAGCTAAAAAGAATTGGAAAAGACGTCGTGTCAAATCAAAATACTAGTTTTATGTATGAAATGTTGAGACTGAAACCACAGACATTTTCTCTATGATTTTAGTTGGTCTTATTTTTCTTTGCAAAGACTAGTTAGTTTTAGTTAACTATAAATCAGGTTAAAACATAAATACATCAAATGGAATACCACTCAGCAAAACGTACTGGGGTAAATATCTCTGCTCATCTTTCCTCTACTCTAAATCTCTGTTCCATCTTTATCCGACAATGTATTTGTCTGATTGGTTCTTTAGTTCTTCCTATTCATCTGTTTAGTGCAATGTCAAATGATCTTTTTCATATTATTATTAATTATGAACTTTGCATCACTTTGTCCCATCTTTGTGTATTCTGACTTTCCAAAGGAACAGTGTATAGAATGTACAGAAGACGTAGTGTAGACTGTAGACACAAAAGCATAGAGCTCATACCTATTGTGTATACTCGTACATTACAATTAATCCTACTGGTCTCCAATATTAAAACCATACTGTACAACAATAAAGTTTCTGTCTTGTCCCCCTGCTCACACACACACACACACACACACACACACACACACACACACACACTTAAGTTGGAGTAGAGTGACAAAAATCTAAAATGGACAATGTATGTATTAAATTAATTAAGTTGACATGCTAGTATCCCCTCCAGTGTGTATATTTCTTGTACACACTGCCATGTCAACTTCATGCATTTTTTCACTTTTTAAATGTTTTGACATATTTAACTTACATTTTATAATGGAAGTTCATGGGGCTCATACAAGTCTGAAACCTTCCCCAAATTTGGAGTTCTACATCATAGAGATGCGTCAGACGCCTGATGTCACAGGCTGACCACATGAAGTCCGAGTTACCAATTCGATACACGCTATTCGTTACTTCGATTTTGGATCCCAGGGTCCACGTCATTTTGACTTTTTATTTTCACACAACCTCAAAAATCTCAAACAGCAGCTGTGGTTCCAGAAATCAGGATGAAAAGGTCAGAACAAAAAAAACACACATTCCTGTGCATCCGTCACCTAAGTGGCTTCCAAATTTTTGAAACAAACATCTCAGCCTCAACTTGAAGTGCAATCATGCTCCCTCCCTATGCTGTTGGTGTCAACGCTACAATTCTGGAATATTGGTCGGTCTCAGGGGAACCCGTTTTTTTTCTCAAGGACAAACAATGCCTATTGTTCCTTGAAATGAGTTCTATTTTCCCTACCATGGGTAGAGCCTTTTAGTCTTGCCTGCATTATTATTACATCTACGCAGATTTGCATGAAAGATGTCTTGTTTTTCTTCCTGTAATTACAATGGGCTGACACAACAACCCGCAACCAAATGGATTTCCTCAAGGGCAATTTGGTTACGCTGGTAAAAGTCAAACAGTCACTTTGTTGTGAACACAGGCCAACCACATCAATGTCAGGTATAGCCGCACAGTGGCGGACATATGGGCGCACGCGCACACAGACATGAGGAAACACATGTGTGGCGCGCATACACTCCGAAGCACATATGGTCAAAACGGCAGGCCTGGCCTGCCCTACAGACGGAACACCATCTAATTGCTCATGTACAGCTCCATTTAATCCATATACACATACATACAAATACACTTTGTAGCATGGCTCAGCCCTCTGGCTGGTCCATGTACAGCTGTGACGTCTCACATGTGGCGTGTTGTTGATACAAGGAGTAACACAAGTGGAAAATTGGAGCTGGTGGGGCCAGACGGCTGACTTCCTGGTAGGAAGAGAGTGGAGGCTGACCCACATATATAACAGGCCATAGGCTGACGCCATGACCACGGGAAACAGAAGGACAAAAGACCTGTGTGGTGCTACACTGAATAGAGCTATGCAAGTAGGATATATATACCATCAGATGTCAACCGAGGGACTGGGAACCCATGTGTGTCCTTAGATATATGCCAAGGTTGAGAATGTAGAATATTGACCCAAATGGATGCTTAGTGCTTACAAGTCAGGTTTTACACTCTCGTAGTTAAATTAACGCCAACATTTACCAAAAAAAACAAACATATACAGTGGCTTGTCATAAGGGCTTGGGATTCCAGGTAGATTCTCTTGATATTATGATGGGGATAGGTGGTCCCTTAAAATGTCAAACTAAAATAACTATAATAAGGCCACATTCACACAGCTTGCCTATGAGTTGTGACATGTGTCAAGTTAAAAATAAGATTGGTTTCTCTATCCACCTGAGGAATACAGTGTCTGTTGTTCTTCTCAATAAGATAACCATATGCTGTGGGCATTTATAATGCAATAATGGCTAATGTTTTAATAGCGGGGTCACAACTTCACATGGATTTTAAAGAGAACTTAAAAGAATGCTGGCAACCCAGGTTACACTTTTGCTACGTATGTGAAATACTGGGGGGCTGACTGCTATTATCACTGTTGCATACATGTTGGGGGCAGAGAAAAACACGTCTCCCTTATGTTTAATGTTAATCATTAATAATAACAGAAGAAACTCCAACAAAGGGCCATGGGTAGGTAGCTCTCAATTGAGTATATAAACAAAAGCAAAACATCGTAAATAAACCCAACAAATGGGACTAGCAAATGTTTCTTGAAACAAAGAAGAAAAAAAACAACGCCTACTTTTAAAACCAAATTAAGTGCACTTTGCTGACCTGGGTGATTATGGAAAATGTTATGTTTACACAAATGCAATGAACCAATACCAAATATCAAAACAGACATCACAAATACATATCCTGATACTCTTTGGCAGTCTCCCTTATAAGTCTGTATGGTCTGACTGTGAACACACACACAGCTTAAGAAACTTTACCCTACACAGCAATGTTTTCACACCAGATACCTGGAAAATGTAACTTAGCCCCAAATGTAATGTCTGAATGTACACCCTTGTGTCTGATAGCCTACAATGTGTGGTTTAAGGTCCAAAGACAGGTTGACCCAGGTCCTGTTGTAGCAGGCTGTATTAGGCCTAATATCAAGGGGTTACATACCCCACAATCTTCAAAACCGTAAACATATATTCCAAAACAATACATACTCATATTACCTGTATATTAGTTTGTGAGGATACACATCAATTTGATAGACCAAAGATTTTGATAGACCAAACAATAATCAAACTTAAAAGTTTAATAACGTTAGACTCGCTACCAAGTGGGTCACCTTGAGGCATTGCATGGTTATAGTGTGTATAACTGTGATACAATTGTATACAAGTTGTGCTGTCGCGTGGTATTCCCCTCTCAAATGTCGAGTTCCAAGGTTGTTGGAACATTGCCGTCCCTAGCTGACCACTCAAATGTTTTTAAACTGCTAGATGGTGCCTGCCCTGGTTTTAAGCATCTAAAGTCACGACAAACTAGCCATCAAGTCATGGGCTGCAGTCTGCAGATTAACTTCAAATGCGGTAAAAAAAATAAAAATAATAAAAAAGGTCCAACCAAAACATGATGTATGTGAATGCTACAAACGGAGCTGCACAGTGCTTCGTTCCAGTAAATAGACTGAATCCTATTTTGCGTGCGCTTCTAGGTTAAAAGATGATAACTAGAGTTTAGAAAGTTGACCCACATCTCTAAAGTTGTCGACTGACAACCGTGTAACAATGTCACGTCTAACTGTGAAACAATATAAACCATGTTTATGCCTTTAGTGTTACATTGTCTAACAACTCGCACGGAACTTATAGTAAACACAGAAACGTTTCCACCGTGTGGAATGTGTCCCCGTTCTCTAATCTACGGAGCTAAACTATCTCCTCCTGCTAACTTGCTTCTACATTTTACTAAAGTTTGTACAGCGCCCGTTAAAACCCTCCATGGCTGTTCAGACAACAGTTGAAAGGAGACAAAGTGATGTAAGTGGTGCTAACTTTGCACGTTTTGCTGAAACAATGACAAGAGATTTTTAGATGAATCCATTCCAGCGCCATAATTTGTCACACTTTCTCTGGAGCAGCGGAGCAAGAGACGAGGAGGGGGGGGTTAGTTAGCGAGGCTAACTGTGTTAGCTTAGGAAGCTAGTCTACACACTGTTGTTTCAAGTTGTTTGTACATAAAAATAACAAAACTTGTCTGTAAAAAAAGTTTCTTACCCGAATCTCCCGGGGTTTTCATTGTGTGGTCGCAGGTCTTGTTGTTGCGCTAGCCTGGGTTAGCTGGTTAGCAGCAGTGTGACTGACACCCACTCCTTTACAGTCCGGTGCTGTGAGCGTCCCGAGCGGCTTTAAACACGGAGCCTCGCCGTTGTAGCAGCAGCGCGAGCTTTATGCTAAAGTAGTTCAGCCACCCCTGCCCCCTCCTGGTTACGTTCTCACGGAGAGAGTTCCGCTAATTGCGTACATACGCGTCGTTCGCGACGTTTCTCGCGACAACTTTTGCCCTTAAAAATAAACCAAAACAAAATATAATATATATATCTTTGCTTTTAGTGTTGTTACGGACGAGGCTGAAGGAAAAAGTTGTTGCGCTGCTGTCTGGCCTCAGGGGGGGAGAAACCCACTCGCCAGGATGTGTTGAATGGCGCAGCTCTAACTTTGAGCGAGAGAGGTAGACTCAAGAGTGGGAGAGACTGAGAGAGAGAGTCGTGCCGACTATCAGAGGAGAGAGAGAGAGAGAGAGAGAGTGGGGGAATGCACCGCCGCTGCAACTGAACACAGATCTACTATTTCAAGCCGTTTGTTACAACAATGTTGCATGATGGTCGACTCTTCTCTTCCACCACCTCATCCTTCATCACCGATAGTCACAACAATAGCGCACCGCAGAAAAGAAAAGTATCATCAACCCAAAATGGAGAAAACACTGATTCTCTTCTTTCCTCTCCCACCACTTCTCTCTCCGGCACAGACTTTTCTTTTTCCACTCTCTCTTCGTATTCTCAACCAAGTACCAACCCCCCCATTGGCCCCCCCTCTTCCTCTCGCTCTGTGTCGGGGTGTCGTGTTTCTCTCTCTCCTCTCTGCCACACGGGGCCGCCCACGCCAACTCGCCCGGCCGAGGAGAGGAGAGGAACGGAACGCCCACTTTGTCGCTCGGCTCCGGTTGGCGCGTCACGTCGTTGCCGAGGAGACTCGTTGCTGCCGAGGTATCCTGTTTACCGGTAAATGTGCACTAGTGCAACTGCAATAACAGCTAAGAGAGCCGCCGGCATCCAGCCATCCAACCAAGCACGTTATATGTTCACGACTAGACTGTGTGCGAAGGCGATCAACAGGTGCTTTTAAATCACAGTGCAGGCCAGGGGTTGTGGTGGGGTGGCTGAGGGTGAGAGGGATTAATTATAGCAAGAGCCAGAGGACATTGCGAACCAACAAGTGTTTATTGGCATTATATTAACCCCCCCCCCCCTCCCCACAAACACACACACACACACACACACACACACACACACACACACACACACACACACACACACACACACACACACACACACACACACACACTTGAACATAATTTACACTCTTCAGAACTTGCATTCCCCCAAGAACTGTGTGTGTGTGTGTGTGTGTGTGTGTGTGTGTGTGTGTGTGTGTGTGTGTGTGTTTGGGTGAGTGTGTGTTGAGGGTTAGGGAGTGATTGATTCGGAGGAGAGGGGTTAGAGGTGAATTGAAGGGTAGGAAGGGAAGTAACCTGTAAACGAAAGTGAGTGCTGATTGTTAGCAATCTTTGTTTTTCTTTCATTCTATCTCTCTCACCTTGCTTTCTTTATTTCCTTCCACTTACCTACAAATTCCTTCCACATTGGGCACTTTGGTCTCTCTATTCTCTCTCTCTCTGTCTGTCTTTCTGTCTGATCTCTCCTGGTCTCTCTTTCTCCTCTCCGTCTGTGTTTCTCTCTGTCGTGCTCTCTCCTCCATCTTCGGTTGCCTCCTCATCTTTGTTGAGTGGCAGCGTGTGGGAAGTGAAGGCCAGCCAGCAGGATGATGTATTTCATGCCACTGTCACACTGTTGCACACCCGTGGCTGAGTGGCACAACAGTGTCAACAGCACGCACACGCACACACACACACACACACACACACACACACACACACACACACACACACACACACACACACACACACACACACACACACACACACACACACACACACACACACACACCTCTGCCCTCTCTGCTGCCATCCCCACCTCCTTTCGCCTGCATACTTTAATGTCATCCTCCTACGCCGCTACACAGGAAGATCCCGAGTGTTAACCACCAAACCTTCTAGACTTTTAGTAAACTGGCCCTGAGTTGGCTCTGTACTTGGACCGCTTTTTCCTGTCTACAGCCAAAAAATAGCCATAAATAGCCTACTGCTATTTTTGGCTATAATGTTCCCCCTCAATATGGATACTGTTGGGGTTAATTTAACTGACAGTGTAACACCCGGAACTGGTATCAAGTCGACGCACAGTACCTACTCAGCACGGCTCAGTA